>NC_046985.1:385000-392500 GCF_009769545.1 Cyclopterus lumpus | reverse complement strand
GAGTATAGTGACCTCCACAAGGGAATACTGTCCTCCACAAGGGAATACTGTCCCCTGTAAGGGTATAGTGACCTCCACAAGGGGATACTGTCCCCTGTAAGGGTATAGTGACCTCCACAAGGGAATACTGTCCCCCATAAGGGAATACTGTCCCCTGTAAGGGTATAGTGACCTCCACAAGGGGACATTGTCCCCTGCAAGGGTATAGTGACCACTCCTTCACTTCCTGATGTCCTTGCTTCCTTCTCTACCTTTTGTTTCCTTCCTGTCTGAATATCATTTCTCTGTTACAAAAAGCCTGTTGTTTTCTTGCTGCTATCATGTCTCATCCTCACTGTGTGTATGTGTGTGTGTGTGTGTGTGTGTGTGTGTGTGTGTGTGTGTGTGTGTGTGTGTGTGTGTGTGTGTGTGTGTATTGTGTCTCACCAGCTAAATGCCACCACTGACACCACAGGCCACCTCTGTCTGTCATAGTGGGTGCGTCCACTGTCACTTTCAATCTCAAGCACACACACACACACACACAGACACACACACACTGCCTCAGGTGCTGCTGGGAGCTGCACGTGTCACTTCCTCTGCCTGTCCAATCTCGTCCAATCACCTCTCAGGGTCCAGTTTTGCGGAGTGTTAGCATCACCACATGCTAACGGCTAACTGTGAGACTACTAGGGCTGAACACACGCACACACACACACACACACACACACACACACAGAGCTGCTGGTGTTCACAGCTGATAATAACACACATTAGATGAGCCTGGTTACACACTAATGCTAATTTGTGTGTGTGTGTGTGTCTGAGGGGGGGAGACAGTGTGTGAGATGGAAAGACAAAGATAGGAAGGAAACGGCTCCTTCCTGAAGTCTGATGCATAATAACACTTATCCTGTATCTCTATCTCCTCCTTTCCTCTTCTTCCTCCTCTTCTAGCTCCTCTTCCTTCTCCTATACCTCCTCTACCTCCTCCTTTCCTCTTCTTCCTCCTCCTATACCTCCTCTACCTCCTCCTTTCCTCTTCTTCCTTCTCCTATACCTCCTCTACCTCCTCCTTTCCTCTTCTTCCTCCTCCTATACCTCCTCTACCTCCTCCTTTCCTCTTCTTCCTTCTCCTATACCTCCTCTACCTCCTCCTTTCCTCTTCTTCCTCCTCCTATACCTCCTTTACCTCCTCCTTTCCTCTTCTTCCTCATCTTCTAGCTCCTCTTCCTTCTCCTATACCTCCTCTACCTCCTCCTTTCCTCTTCTTCCTCCTCCTATACCTCCTCTACCTCCTCCTTTCCTCTTCTTCCTTCTCCTATACCTCCTCTACCTCCTCCTTTCCTCTTCTTCCTCCTCCTATACCTCCTTTACCTCCTCCTTTCCTCTTCTTCCTCATCTTCTAGCTCCTCTTCCTTCTCCTATACCTCCTCTACCTCCTCCTTTCCTCTTCTTCCTCCTCCTATACCTCCTCTACCTCCTCCTTTCCTCTTCTTCCTCCTCCTCTAGCTCCTCTTCCTTCTCCTATACCTCCTCTTCCTCCTCCTTTTCTCCTCCTCTGGCTCCTTGTCTCCTCCACTATGTTGATGAATACCAGTCACAGTGTTATCAGTACTACTAGTAGCAGTACTCATCCATCCTTTTCTTTGTGGAACACATTCTTCTTACTCTTTAACTGTACTAACCAAAAGCTTTGTGTCTTTAGTCCCAGCTCGTCCTGATATAGTTCTTGTTTCAATGCATGTTGTTGCTCAGTATTCAGACATATTTGTAGTTCTTCTGACTCAGCTGTTCGTAGTCAACGTGTTGCTGCTCCTCAGCATTGGTCACCTTGAACAGTCTCTCCTCTTACTTCTTGGTCTTATATCCTCTGATATGATCGTATTTCTTCAGATATCATCATTTAGAGATCGGGCTCTTTCTAATTGGTCCTTTCATTGCTGATGTGTGTCGGAGGGACAATGAAACAGGAAGTCAGCTGCGTCACTTTAAATGTTACCGAACATATTTAGAGACGACCTCGTGAAATCTGTGGAAGGAGCTTGTTACAGCACAACGCCTGGAAAAGGCAAAAAGACACGTTTGATCTAAAATGGCCGACGTAAATAAATATCTTCATTTTGATTTTTTATTTGTATACTACTTCAGTAGTGTTTGACATTTTAATATTACTGCAATAGTATTGAATTTTTATGAAGTTGTATTTTGATATTAGTGCAATGGTATTTCAACAATATGTCAGTAGTTTTTTGATATAACTGCAGTATATCTTTCATATTTCTCTGTCACAAAGTAACGGTTTCTTTGTGTCGTCCTGTTTGAAACACTTCATCGATCGGTCTCATGATTCAACACAAAGTACAGAGTTCAGAGAGGAGGAGAGGAAGCAGGAGAAGGAAGGAGCAAAACCACAGAAGAAGAGAGACGAGTGATTTTCCTAATCAGGACCAGATGGTTTCATTCAGCCAAGCGTACTTCAGAGAGGGAGGGCGAGCGAGCATCTCACACAGGGGGAGAGAGAGAGATGAAAAGAGGAAGAGTTAGTAAAAGAAGACGAGTGCAGCTCCACCCAGGCGCTTTGCCAGCTGACGAACAGGCGTGTGTGTGCACGTGTGTGCGTACATGTGCGTGTGCGTGCATGTGTGTGTGTGTGTGTGTGTGTGTGTGTGTATGATTGGCTGCCTGTTAATAGATTACAGTGGAATAGGGATTGGCAGCAGCAGAGGTCTAATCCGGCCCACCAGCAGATCAGCTAAATGTTATCAGATCTCTACGGACTCTAATGGAGACCAGTTCCCCCCCACAGAGACTCAGAGAGTCTGAGACTCAGAGACTCTGAATATTTCACTTTTTATCTGTTCAGTTTCTTCACACGGTATCTTGTCCAGACTCCTTTATTTACTTGTCCTCTCTAAAGATTCACCAAATCTTTTTATGGCTAAACCTGAACCAGCCTTAACTATAGACCTGAACCAGCTCTAACTATAGACCTGAACCAGCCTTAACTATAGACCTGAACCAGCCTTAACTATAGACCTGAACCAGCCATAACTATAGACCTGAACCAGCTCTAACTATAGACCTGAACCAGCCTTAACTATAGACCTGAACCAGCTCTAACTATAGACCTGAACCAGCCTTAACTATAGACCTGAACCAGCTCTAACTATAGACCTGAACCAGCTCTAACTATAGACCTGAACCAGCTCTAACTATAGACCTGAACTAGCCTTAACTATAGACCTGAACCAGCTCTAACTATAGACATGAACTAGCCTTAACTATAGACCTGAACCAGTCCTAACTATAGACCTGAACCAGCCTTAACTATAGACCTGAACCAGCTCTAACTATAGACCTGAACTAGCCTTAACTATAGACCTGAACCAGCTCTAACTATAGACCTGAACCAGCCTTAACTATAGACCTGAACTAGCCTTAACTATAGACCTGAACCAGCTCTAACTATAGACATGAACTAGCCTTAACTATAGACCTGAACCAGCTCTAACTATAGACCTGAACCAGCCTTAACTATAGACCTGAACTAGCCTTAACTATAGACCTGAACCAGCTCTAACTATAGACCTGAACTAGCCTTAACTATAGACCTGAACCAGCTCTAACTATAGACCTGAACCAGCTCTAACTATAGACATGAACTAGCCTTAACTATAGACCTGAACCAGCTCTAACTATAGACCTGAACCAGCCTTAACTATAGACCTGAACTAGCCTTAACTATAGACCTGAACCAGCTCTAACTATAGACCTGAACCAGCCTTAACTATAGACCTGAACCAGCTCTAACTATAGACCTGAACTAGCCTTAACTATAGACCTGAACCAGCTCTAACTATAGACCTGAACCAGCCTTAACTATAGACCTGAACTAGCCTTAACTATAGACCTGAACCAGCTCTAACTATAGACATGAACTAGCCTTAACTATAGACCTGAACCAGCTCTAACTATAGACCTGAACCAGCCTTAACTATAGACCTGAACTAGCCTTAACTATAGACCTGAACCAGCTCTAACTATAGACCTGAACTAGCCTTAACTATAGACCTGAACCAGCTCTAACTATAGACCTGAACCAGCTCTAACTATAGACATGAACTAGCCTTAACTATAGACCTGAACCAGCTCTAACAATAGACCTGAACCAGCTCTAACTATAGACATGAACTAGCCTTAACTATAGACCTGAACCAGCTCTAACTATAGACCTGAACCAGCTCTAACTATAGACATGAACTAGCCTTAACTATAGACCTGAACCAGCTCTAACTATAGACCTGAACCAGCTCTAACTATAGACCTGAACCAGCTCTAACTATAGACCTGAACTAGCCTTAACTATAGACCTGAACCAGCTCTAACTATAGACCTGAACTAGCCTTAACTATAGACCTGAACCAGCTCTAACTATAGACCTGAACTAGCCTTAACTATAGACCTGAACCAGCTCTAACTATAGACCTGAACCAGCTCTAACAATAGACCTGAACCAGCTCTAACAATAGACCTGAACCAGCTCTAACTATAGACCTGAACCAGCCTTAACTATAGACCTGAACCAGCCTTAACTATAGACCTGAACCAGCCTTAACTATAGACCTGAACCAGCCTTAATTATAGACCTGAACCAGCTCTAACTATAGACCTGAACCAGCCTTAACTATAGACCTGAACTAGCCTTAACTATAGACCTGAACCAGCCTTAACTATAGACCTGAACCAGCTCTAACTATAGACCTGAACCAGCCTTAACTATAGACCTGAACCAGCTCTAACTATAGACCTGAACCAGCCTTAACTATAGACCTGAACTAGCCTTAACTATAGACCTGAACTAGCCTTAACTATAGACCTGAACCAGCTCTAACTATAGACCTGAACCAGCCTTAACTATAGACCTGAACCAGCCTTAACTATAGACCTGAACCAGCTCTAACTATAGACCTGAACCAGCTCTAACTATAGACCTGAACCAGCCTTAACTATAGACCTGAACTAGCCTTAACTATAGACCTGAACTAGCCTTAACTATGGACCTGAACCAGCCTTAACTATAGACCTGAACCAGCTCTAACTATAGACCTGAACCAGCTCTAACTATAGACCTGAACTAGCTCTAACTATAGACCTGAACCAGCCTTAACTATAGACCTGAACCAGCTCTAACTATAGACCTGAACCAGCTCTAACTATAGACCTGAACCAGTCCTAACTATAGACCTGAACCAGCCTTAACTATAGACCTGAACCAGCTCTAACTATAGACCTGAACCAGCTCTAACTATAGACCTGAACTAGTCCTAACTATAGACCTGAACCAGCCTTAACTATAGACCTGAACCAGCCTTAACTATAGACCTGAACTAGTCCTAACTATAGACCTGAACCAGCCTTAACTATAGACCTGAACCAGCTCTAACTATAGACCTGAACCAGTCCTAACTATAGACCTGAAACAGCCTTAACTATAGACCTGAACCAGCCTTAACTATAGACCTGAACCAGCTCTAACTATAGACCTGAACCAGCTCTAACTATAGACCTGAACCAGCCTTAACTATAGACCTGAACCAGCTCTAACTATAGACCTGAACCAGCTCTAACTATAGACCTGAACCAGCTCTAACTATAGACCTGAACCAGTCCTAACTATAGACCTGAAACAGCCTTAACTATAGACCTGAACCAGCCTTAACTATAGACCTGAACCAGCCTTAACTATAGACCTGAACCAGCTCTAACTATAGACTTGAACCAGCTCTAACTATAGACCTGAACCAGCTCTAACTATAGACCTGAACCAGTCCTAACTATAGACCTGAAACAGCCTGAACTATACACATTAGATTACATTACATGTCATTTTTCATATTTATGTTTATAGTTAGGAGTGGTTCAGGTCTATAGTTAGAGCTGGTTCAGGTCTATAGTTAAGGCTGGTTCAGGTCTATAGTTAAGGCTGGTTCAGGTCTATAGTTAGGACTGGTTCAGGTCTATAGTTAAGGCTGTTTCAGGTCTATAGTTAAGGCTGGTTCAGGTCTATAGTTAAGGCTGGTTCAGGTCTATAGTTAAGGCTGGTTCAGGTCTATAGTTAAGGCTGGTTCAGGTCTATAGATAGGACTGGTCAACAAAGTCACGACTGTTTGCTGTCCTGGCTCCTCATTGGTGGAACGAGCTCCCCATTGACATCAGGACAGGAAGTCTCTACAAACTAAAAACACATCTTAGTGACTACACCATGAATAGGGAAGGAAGAGCCGTAGTAGCACTTTAGTAGCACTTAAATGTCCCTTACTGATAGCACTTTGTAGTTTAACACTTTAGTAGCACTTAAATGGCTCTTACTGATAGCACTTTGTAGTTTAACACTTTAGTAGCACTTAAATGGCTCTTACTGATAGCACTTTGTAGTTTAACACTTTAGTAGCACTTAAATGTCTCTTACCGATAGCACTTTGTAGTTTAACACTTTAGTAGCACTTAAATGTCCCTTACCGATAGCACTTTGTAGTTTAACACTTTAGTAGCACTTAAATGTCTCTTGCCGATAGCACTTTGTAGTTTAACACTTTAGTAACACTTAAATGTCTCTTACTGATAGCACTCTGTAGTTTAACGTTATTGAAGAAATGTTACTTTCTTGATTCTTGTTGTTCTGAGTTTGGACTCATGGTTTAATGCACTTATTGTAAGTCGCTTTGGATAAAAGCGTCAGCTAAATGACATGTAATGTAATGTAATGTACCTGTATGTGTTTATGTATATTTATGTGTAGATATGTATTTATATATGTGTATATTATAGCATATATATGTGTATATATTTATATCTACTATAATATATATATATATATATATATATATGTATATATATATATATATATATATATATATATATATATAATGATATATACATATATAAATATTGATACAGTATATGTATCTGGGGTGCAGCAGGATGTAAAGGGTTAATGGTGCTCTAACTTGTAGGACTTGTAGTTATTGATCAGGTGACTGGAGAATAAAGAGGGCAGACGATCAATAACTGCACATTATGATTAATTACTACTGCACACACACACACACACACACACACACACACACACACACACACACACACACACACACACACACACACACACACACACACAGTGTCCTCAGGGTGTGTTTTCTATTCCCTGTCATCACTCTTTGTGTTAGTGTGTGTGTGATTGTGTGTGTGTGTGTGTGTGTGTGTGTGAAGAAACGTGTGTGTTTCTCTCATTTCCTCTCGCCGAGATGAACGCCATGACAACAATCTGCTCCCTCTGAAACTGTCTCTTTCTCTACCTGTCTGTCTCTCTACCTGTCTGTCTCTCTACCTGTCTGCCAACTCTCTACCTGTCTGTCTCTCTACCTGTCTATCTCTCTATCTGTCTGTCTATCTCTCTACCTGTCTGTCTCTCTACCTGTCTATCTCTCTATCTGTCTGTCTATCTCTCTACCTGTCTGTCTC
>NC_046985.1:372500-380000 GCF_009769545.1 Cyclopterus lumpus | reverse complement strand
GCAGTTCTTTACCTGAACACATAAGGTTCTACTGTAGTTCTTTACCTGAACACATAAGGTTCTACTGCAGTTCTTTATCTGTACACATAAGGTTCTACTGTAGTTCTTTACCTGAACACATAAGGTTCTACTGCAGTTCTTTATCTGTACACATAAGGTTCTACTGTAGTTCTTTACCTGAACACATAAGGTTCTACTGCAGTTCTTTATCTGTACACATAAGGTTCTACTGTAGTTCTTTACCTGAACACAGAAGGTTCAGTCCTGCTGTCTCCTGCTTGTCCAGGATACTTCTTCGTTTTTTGGAGGTTCTCTTGTGGTTCTCTTGATGTATAGTATTTTTTTCTTCTCACTCTTCTTGTCTCGTTATTTTAGGCGAGCAGGACGACGCCTGTCCGTCACAGCTTTTGGCCAATGAAATGCCACGGTCTCAGGCTTTTAATTGATTTGATCCAATCAGGGATGACCAGAGGGAACACATAGACACACACACACACACATGTGTGTTTGTGTTTGTGTGTGTGTGTGTGTGCGTGTGTGTGTGTGTGTGCGTGTGTGTGCCTGTGGGGTTCAGGGTATATTAATATTTCTAATAGGGCTGTTATCAGCTCACTGCCAGCTGTACATAGTAAACACACACACACACACAGTGAAGCTTGAAGGCAAATATATATACAACCCCCCCCCCACACACACACACACACACACACACACACTCTCTGTCTGTATGTTGTGTGATAACTCCCACAATGCCTTTCTGTGTTAAAGAGACCTGGAGGTCAAAACCACTTTTCACTGAGCGTGTGTATGCTGTAAACAACAACACTCACACACACACACACACACAGCTGAAGTCGGGCCAACAGGTAAACAGTGTTTAAAGGTGAGTCAGAGCGTTTGTGTTTGAAGTTTTGGACTTTGTTTGGCAGATAAATAATAGAACGCTGTGTGTATTTGTGTGTATATTGTGTGTGTGCGTGCGTCTGGGTTAATTAGTGTGTTAAAGGGTTTATCAGCGTGTCGGCATGCATGAGATTCATCCAGCCTTTGAACATTACGTGTGTGTGTGTGTGTGTGTGTGTGTGTGTGTGTGTGTGTGTGTGTGTCCAGTATAAAGCTATCAGTGTCCTGCAAAACCACAATGACAAGCTGGCTCCCTATTGGCCGGGTTATTAAATGTAAACACTGACATTTTGTTAAATCCTTTTGGTCTTCTTCTTCTCGGGCGTCAGATGGATATCAGCTCCATGTCTGTGCACTGATATCTCCAGTGGTTAGCATAGCCTAACTTAGCACAAAGACTATATTATCAGGGAAGATGTTAGCCTAGCTTGGCATAAAGACTAGATACTGAGGGAAGTGGTTACCCTAGCTAAGCACAAAGACTAGACATAGAGGGAAGCTGTTAGCCTAGCTTAGCACAAAGACTAGATTCCGGGGAAAGCTGCTAGCCTAGCTTAGCACAAAGACTAGATTCTGGGGGAAGCTGTTAGCCTAGCTTAGCACAAAGACTAAATACTGAGGGAAGCTGTTAGCCTAGTTTAGCACAACGATTACATATTGGGGCAAGCTATTAGCCTAGCTTAGCACAAAGACTAGATACTTTGATATTTTATATTTACATTGCACCGTGAAAAGGCACTTCCTGTCAGCAGTGTAACCATGGAAACAAGAAGAATTTGTTTTCTGATATTTTATCAAACGATCGATATGTGGTCTAAAAATATGCTAAAAGTCAAAAGCGAATTATGAAATGTAGATGAACGGTCTAATAATCATTATCAATGTAGATGATTGGTCTAATAATAATTATGAATGTAGATGAACGGTCTATTAACAATTATGAATGTAGATCAACGGTCTAATAATAATTATCAATGTAGATCAACGGTCTAATAATAATTATCAATGTAGATGAACGGTCTAATAATAATTATGAATGTAGTTGAGTGGTCTAATAATCATTATCAATGTAGATGAACGGTCTAATAATAATTGTGAATGTAGATGATTGGTCTAATAATAATTATGAATGTAGATGAACGGTCTAATAATAATTGTGAATGTAGATGAACGGTCTAATAATAATTATGAATGTAGATGATTGGTCTAATAATAATTATGAATGTAATTGAGCGGTCTAATAATAATTATGAATGTAGATGAGCGGTCTAATAATAATTATGAATGTAGATGAGCGGTCTAATAATAATTATGAATGTAATTGAGCGGTCTAATAATAATTATGAATGTAGATGATTGGTCTAATAATAATTATGAATGTAGTTGACCGGTCTAATAATATTTATGAATGTAGATGAACGGTCTAATAATAATTATGAATGTAGTTGAGCGGTCTAATAATATTTATGAATGTAGATGAACGGTCTAATAATAATTATGAATGTAATTGAGCGGTCTAATAATATTTATGAATGTAGATGAACGGTCTAATAATCATTCTGAATGTAGATGAATGGTCTAATAATAATTAGGATTGTAGAATAATGGTGTAGTAATTATTATTAATGTAGATTAATGGTGTAATATCTCTGTTTACACCTGATTCTTTAAACCTGTTTCATGGTTTATGCGACATGTTTTCAGACATTTTAACTTCCAGTTGGATCCTGAAATGACCACACACACACACACACACACACACACACACACACACACACACACACACACAGCAGGAAGTGTGTGTGTTATTTGTGTAAATCCTCTCAATGCGCTGCAGCTGCCTCTCCTCACGTTTCAATATAACTCTGGTAATAGAATTACCCCCCACCATCTGTGTGTGTGTGTGTGTGTGTGTGTGTGTGTGGGGGGGGGGGGGGGGGGGGGGGGGGGGGGGGGTCTGATGTGATTGGTTTAGAGATGGCAGGGGTCATCTGTGATTGGCCGACAGGTGAGAGGGGGCGGGAGGTTAACGAGAGAGAGAAGTGCCGGGACACGGTGGAGATGTTTGTTTTTCTGTTTCCTCCGCAAACATTATTCAGCGCATAACTGCATTATGAAGAGCAATATATATATGTATATATATACACATATATATATATATATATATATATATATATATATATATATATACACATATATATATACACATACACATATATATATACACACACACAGAACCCTAACCCAGAGACGCTCTCGTCTCAGTAGAACCCTAACCTAAAGACGCTCTCGTCTCAGTAGAACCCTAACCTAAAGACGCTCTCGTCTCAGTAGAACCCTAACCCAGAGACGCTCTCGTCTCAGTAGAACCCTAACCCAGAGACGCTCTCGTCTCAGTAGAACCCTAACCTAAAGACGCTCTCGTCTCAGTAGAACCCTAACCCAGAGACGCTCTCGTCTCAGTAGAACCCTAACCCAGAGACGCTCTCGTCTCAGTAGAACCCTAACCCAGAGACGCTCTCGTCTCAGTAGAACCCTAACCCAGAGACGCTCTCGTCTCAGTAGAACCCTAACCCAGAGACGCTCTCGTCTCAGTAGAACCCTAACCCAGAGACGCTCTCGTCTCAGTAGAACCCTAACCCAGAGACGCTCTCGTCTCAGTAGAACCCTAACCCAGAGACGTCAAAACAGCCAATCAGGAGCCAGACGTAGAGCAACTAACACACACACAAAACACACACATACACACACGCACACACATGCATACACACACACATGACCTCTCTGCCTATTGGCTCCCTAACATTCCTCTGTTGCTAAGGAAACATCTTCTACACGCACACACACACACACACTGAGACATGACTGAACCAGTCGGGTCAATACGTAGAAACATGACCATAGAAGAAGAAATATGAACATGTTGATACTGTTTATGACCATAGTGTTAGAGTAAGGTGGTCTAGTAAGGATCCCTCCTCCTCCTGCTCCTCCCCCTCTTCCTCCTCCTCCTCCTCTTGCTCCTCCCCCTCTTGCTCCTCCTCCTGCTCCTCTTCCTCCTCCTCTCCTCCTCCTCCTGCTCCGCCCCCTCTTCCTCCTCCTCCTCCCCCTCTTCCTCCTCTCCTCCTGTTCCTCCTCGTCCCCTCCTCTCCTCCTCCTCCTCTCCTCTCATCCTCCTCCTGCTCCTCCCCCTCTTGCTCCTCCCCCTCCTCCTCCTGCTCCTCCCCCTCTTGCTCCTCCTCCTGCTCCTCCTCCTCTCCTCCTCCTCCTGCTCCGCCCCCTCTTCCTCCTCCTCCTCCTCTCCTCTCATCCTCCTCCTGCTCCTCCCCCTCTTGCTCCTCCCCCTCCTCCTCCTGCTCCTCCCCCTCTTCCTCTTGCTCCTCCTCCTCCTCCTGCTCCTCCCCCTCTTCCTCCTCCTCCTCCTCTTGCTCCTCCCCCTCCCCCTCCTCCTCCTGATCCTCCCCCTCTTCCTCCTCCTCCTCTTGCTCCTCCCCCTCTTCCTCCTCCTCCTCCTCCTGCTCCTCCCCCTCTTCCTCCTCCTCCTCCCCCTCTTCCTCCTCTCCTCCTGTTCCTCCTCGTCCCCTCCTCTCCTCCTCCTCCTCTCCTCTCATCCTCCTCCTGCTCCTCCCCCTCTTGCTCCTCCCCCTCCTCCTCCTGCTCCTCCCCCTCTTGCTCCTCCTCCTGCTCCTCCTCCTCTCCTCCTCCTCCTGCTCCGCCCCCTCTTCCTCCTCCTCCTCCTCTCCTCTCATCCTCCTCCTGCTCCTCCCCCTCTTGCTCCTCCCCCTCCTCCTCCTGCTCCTCCCCCTCTTCCTCTTGCTCCTCCTCCTCCTCCTGCTCCTCCCCCTCTTCCTCCTCCTCCTCCTCTTGCTCCTCCCCCTCCCCCTCCTCCTCCTGATCCTCCCCCTCTTCCTCCTCCTCCTCTTGCTCCTCCCCCTCTTCCTCCTCCTCCTCCTCCTGCTCCTCCCCCTCTTCCTGCTCCTCCTCCTGCTCCTCTTCCTCCTCCTCCTCTCCTCCTCCTCCTGCTCCGCCCCCTCTTCCTCCTCCTCCTCCCCCTCTTCCTCCTCTCCTCCTGTTCCTCCTCGTCCCCTCCTCCCCTCCTCTCCTCCTCCTCCTCTCCTCTCATCCTCCTCCTGCTCCTCCCCCTCTTCCTCCTCCTGCTCCGCCCCTCTTCCTCCTCCTGCTCCTCCTCCTCTTGCTCCTCCCCCTCTTCCTCCTCCTCCTCCTGCTCCTCTTCCTCCTCCTCCTCCTCCTGCTCCGCCCCCTCTTCCTCCTCCTCCTCCCCCTCTTCCTCCTCTCCTCCTGCTCCTCCTCCTCCCCTCCTCTCCTCCTGTTCCTCCTCGTCCCCTCCTCTCCTCCTCCCCCTCTTCCTCCTCCTGCTCCTCCCACTCTTCCTCCTCCTCCTCCTCCTCCTCCTCCTCTTGCTCCTCCCCCTCCTCCTCCTCCTCCTGATCCTCCCCCTCTTCCTCCTCCTCCTCCTCTTGCTCCTCCCCCTCTTCCTCCTCCTCCTGCTCCTCCCCCTCTTCCTGCTCCTCCTCCTGCTCCTCTTCCTCCTCCTCCTCTCCTCCTCCTCCTCCTCCTCCCCCTCTTCCTCCTCTCCTCCTGTTCCTCCTTGTCCCCTCCTCCCCTCCTCTCCTCCTCCTCCTCTCCTCTCATCCTCCTCCTGCTCCTCCCCCTCTTCCTCCTCCTGCTCCGCCCCTCTTCCTCCTCCTGCTCCTCCTCCTCTTGCTCCTCCCCCTCTTCCTCCTCCTGCTCCTCCCCCTCTCCCTCCTCCTGCTCCTCCCCCTCTTCCTCCTCCTCATCCTCCTCTCCTCCTGCTCCTCCTCTTTATTTGGGGTTTTACTTTGAAATTCAAGTTCTTCTCAAACTCTGACTTTGGGTCTAGTTTAGTTTGACTTGTGTGTGTGAGTGTGTGTTTGTGTGTGTGAGTGTGTGAGTGTGTGTGAGTGTGTGTGAGTGTGTGAGTGTGTGTGAGTGTGTGTGAGTGTGTGAGTGTGTGAGTGTGTGTGAGTGTGTGAGTGTGTGTGAGTGTGTGTGTGTGTGTGTGAGTGTGTGTGAGTGTGTGTGAGTGTGTGTGAGTGTGTGTGTGAGTGTGTGAGTGTGTGAGTGTGTGTGAGTGTGTGTGAGTGTGTGTTTGTGTGTGTTTGTGTGTGTGAGTGTGTGAGTGTGTGTGAGTGTGTGTGAGTGTGTGAGTGTGTGAGTGTGTGTGAGTGTGTGTGTGTGTGTGTGAGTGTGTGTGAGTGTGTGTGTGAGTGTGTGAGTGTGTGAGTGTGTGTTTGTGTGTGTGAGTGTGTGAGTGTGTGAGTGTGTGTGAGTGTGTGTGTGTGTGTGTGTGTGTGTGAGTGTGTGTGAGTGTGTGTGAGTGTGAGTGTGTGTGAGTGTGTGTGAGTGTGTGTGTGAGTGTGTGAGTGTGTGAGTGTGTGTGAGTTTGTGTGTGTGTGTGTGTGAGTGTGTGTGAGTGTGTGTGAGTGTGTGTGTGAGTGTGTGAGTGTGTGAGTGTGTGTTTGTGTGTGTGTGTGTGTGTGTGTGTGAGTGTGTGTGAGTGTGTGTTTGTGTGAGTGTGTGTGAGTGTGTGTGTGTGTGTGTGTGAGTGTGTGTGAGTGTGTGTGAGTGTGTGTGTGAGTGTGTGTGTGAGTGTGTGTGAGTGTGTGTGTGTGTGTGTGAGTGTGTGTGAGTGTGTGTGAGTGTGTGTGTGTGTGTGTGTCAGACTTCTCTCCCAGTATTGATTTGAATTTCGTAGAAACTTTAGAGAAAAAAAGAATCCAGTGAGCTTGCTTGATTGACAGCTGTAGTCATGACACCAACACACACTAATGAGGGACCACTCACACCACACACACAAACTCACACTCACACACACTCACACCACACACACACACTCACACCACACACACTCACACCACACACACAAACTCACACTCACACACACTCACACCACACACACACACACAAACTCACACTCACACACACTCACACCACACACACAAACTCACACTCACACACACTCACACCACACACACAAACTCACACTCACACACACTCACACCACACACACAAACTCACACTCACACACACTCACACCACACACACAAACTCACACTCACACACACTCACACCACACACACACACTCACTCGCACAGAGGCTGAGTTTTGAGATTCAAAGCTTTAAAATGAAGGCTTTTATTCTGAAAAATTTCACTGATGACAAAATTAGAAATTTGTTTTCATTTTGTGCAAACAATGAACACATGCTTTTATTTTGAAGTCTGTAATTTGTCATCGTGTACTTGAAAGCCGTTCACTAATGAGGTGTCACTTCCTGTGTGTAGGTTCCTCCTTCCTGTTTGTAAACACGTCGGGTCAACAGGGAGGTCAGCGCGCTCAGCTGCTGCTGCCGCTGCTCAAAGAGAACGACACGCACTGCGTCAGCTTCCTGTTCCACCAGGCAGCCGGGCCCGCCACGCTCAACGTCTACATCAAAGGTACAAGTACTGCATCGTGGTGCTGAATACACAGCAATGTTTACATCAAAGGTACAAGTACTGCATCGTGGTGCTGAATACACAGCAATGTTTACATCAAAGGTACAAGTACTGCAT
>NC_046985.1:365000-367500 GCF_009769545.1 Cyclopterus lumpus | reverse complement strand
TACCATTACTGTTACCAGTGCTACTACTGCTGTTACTACTGTTTCTAGTACTGTTACCAGTACTGTTACCAGTACTACTACTGCTGTTACTACTGCTGTTACTACTGTTTCTAGTACTGTTACCATTACTGTTACCAGTACTGTTACCAGTGCTACCAAAGTTGTGCTCATGCTAATGCTGTTTGTCAGGTGGTGTTTGAGGCAGTCAGCACTGGTCAGAGAGGAGTTCTGGCCATCAAGAACATCATGCTACAGGGACACCAGTGCAGTAAGTACACTGAAAGGCCCCGCCCCCTTATAGAACCGGTCCTAATTGGTTAACGAGGTTTGGCCTCTTAATTGGATAACGATGTTAAAAGTTGAGCTGGCATTGCAAAATCAAGGTCAGAGAGAGAGAGAGAGAGAGGAGAGCGATTGTGTGTGTGTGTGTGTGTGTGTGTGTGTGTGTGTGTGTGTGTGTGTGTGTGTGTGTGTGTGTGTGTGTGTGTGTGTGTCTCGTGCGTGCAGAGACAGGGGAGCTCATTAAAATATGAATTGATTAGCATGGACTTTGATCCATCTGTCTGTTTATCTACCTGCATGTCTGTAGATTCTCATTTTTGATGTGGCTTTGTTATGTGAACTTTAAGCACACACACACACACACACACACACATACACACTGGATGGTATGTAGTGTGTGCGTGCTTTAAATCTCCAGTAAACATCCTTGACCTGAACTTTCTCAATGCAAGTTTTTACCTCAACACTGTCCAATAAACTGATTGAAAATACACTTTTGACACACACACACACACTCACACTCACACTCACACTCACACTCACACACTTACACACAGTACATACTCCACAATCCATTTTCTGATTGGATCGGTAAGATTTTTGCAGGAAAAGGTTAACAGTTACCATGGTGATATCAGTAAGATGATGAGGTCATCAGTGTGTGACCTCTGACCGCTGTGTGTGTGTGTGTGTGTATGTGTGTTTCCTTAGTGAGCACCCCACACTTCCTTCACATTAAAGGCGTGGAGGTAAACGCAGGACAAACGGCAGCGTTTCACTGCACCGTCAACGGGCGACCACAGAGCAACCTGCTGCTGTACCTCCAGGTACAGAGCGTACTGATCAATACCTGTCAATGCTAATCAATACCTATTAATACTTATCAATAACTATCAATGTCTAGTAATACTTATCAATAACTATCAATGCTTATCAATACTTATCAATACCTATTCATACTTATCAATGCCAATCAACAATAATCAATAACTATTAATACTTGTTGTGTGTAGTATTACTCTGATGTTTTGTGATTTCCTCTTTAAGGGGATGGGCGGCCGTCAGGCGGTCGTCAGTGAGACCAAGCCAGTGAACGCTCGGCGCTACGTGGCGAGCTTCGACGTAGAGAACACGACGAAGGGCGACTCCGGGCGCTACCGCTGTATCGCCCAATCAGAGCAAGGCGTGGGTGTGTCCTCCTACACTGACCTCACAGTCAAACGTGAGTCCTGTCGTCTGATTGACTGCTTATTGTTGAATGTTTTTTTAGAATCTTATTATTTTCTCTTGTTTTTTCAAAATCTGGTGGAAATATTTCTGTATTCTGATTCTTCAAAGAAATGCTACAATACAAATGTTTCTAAGAGCACAGCAACAAACTGTAATATAAACGTCTGTTAGAGACGCTCAGCTACAAACTGTAATATAAACGTCTGTGAGAGACGCTCAGCTACAAACTGTAATATAAACGTCTGTTAGAGACGCTCAGCTACAAACTGTAATATAAACATCTGTTAGAGACGCTCAGCTACAAACTGTAATATAAACGTCTGTTAGAGACGCTCAGCTACAAACTGTAATATAAACATCTGTTAGAGACGCTCAGCTACAAACTGTAATATAAACGTCTGTTAGAGACGCTCAGCTACAAACTTTAATACAAACATCTGTTAGAGACGCTCAGCTACAAACTTTATTATAAATGTCTGTTAGAGACGCTCAGCTACAAACTGTAATATAAACATCTGTTAGAGACGCTCAGCTACAAACTTTAAAATAAACGTCTGTGAGAGACACTCAGCTACAAACTGTAATATAAACATCTGTTAGAGACGCTCAGCTACAAACTTTAAAATAAACGTCTGTGAGAGACACTCAGCTACAAACTTTAATACAAACATCTGTTAGAGACGCTCAGCTACAAACTTTAATACAAACATCTGTTAGAGACGCTCAGCTACAAACTTTATTATAAACGTCTGTTAGAGACACTCAGCTACAAACTGTAATATAAACGTCTGTGAGAGACACTCAGCTACAAACTGTAATATAAACATCTGTTAGAGACGCTCAGCTACAAACTTTAAAATAAACGTCTGTGAGAGACACTCAGCTACAAACTGTAATATAAACATCTGTTAGAGACGCTCAGCTACAAACTTTAAAATAAACGTCTGTGAGAGACACTCAGCTACAAACTTTAATACAAACATCTGTT
>NC_046985.1:327500-355000 GCF_009769545.1 Cyclopterus lumpus | reverse complement strand
AGGGAGTTCTTGTTGTAGTTGATGAGTTTCTAGGGATCTGTGAGGCAGTTCTTGTTGTAGTTGATGAGGTTCTAGGGATCTGTGAGGGAGTTCTTGTTGTAGTTGATGAGGTTCTAGGGATCCGTGAGGGAGTTCTTGTGGTCGTTGATGAGGTTCTAGGGATCTGTGTGGGAGTTCTTGTGGTTGTTGATGAGGTTATATGGATCTGTGAGGGAGTTCTTGTTGTAGTTGATGAGGTTCTAGGGATCTGTGAGGGAGTTCTTGTGGTCCTTAATGAGGTTCTAGGGATCTGTGAGGGAGTTCTTGTGGTCGTTGATGAGGTTATATGGATCTGTGAGGGGGTTCTTGTTGTAGTTGATGAGGTTCTAGGGATCTGTGTGGGAGTTCTTGTGGTTGTTGATGAGGTTATATGGATCTGTGAGGGAGTTCTTGTTGTAGTTGATGAGGTTCTAGGGATCTGTGAGGGAGTTCTTGTGGTCGTTAATGAGGTTCTAGGGATCTGTGAGGGAGTTCTTGTGGTCGTTGATGAGGTTATATGGATCTGTGAGGGAGTTCTTCTGGTCGTTGATGAGGTTATATGGATCTGTGAGGGAGTTCTTGTGGTCCTTAATGAGGTTCTAGGGATCTGTGAGGGAGTTCTTGTGGTCGTTGATGAGGTTATATGGATCTGTGAGGGAGTTCTTGTGGTCCTTAATGAGGTTCTAGGGATCTGTGAGGGAGTTCTTGTGGTCGTTGATGAGGTTATATGGATCTGTGAGGGGGTTCTTGTGGTCCTTGATGAGGTTCGAAGGATCTGTGATGGGGTTGTCGTGTGTTTCCCAGGTGGAGTACCGTACGATGTCGGGCATGTTGATCGACACCACGCCCGTGGATAAGTCCACCCACAAGATCGGACACCTGGACCCCGATACCGAGTACGAGATCAGCGTGTTGCTCACCAGGCCCCTGGATGGAGGAACGGGAAACCCCGGCCCACCGCTCCGAGCCAGGACCAAGTGTGCAGGTGATTCAGTTCCCACGATGGATGACTTTTCTGTGGTTACTGCTAGCAGCTATTGGCTCACACTGAGCTCATTACGCTAATGGTGGAGTCGTTAGCATAGCATGCTGTGCTAAACTGCATTAGTGCTACGCTCATCAGACGGCTAACGGTTCTGACTGCTTTAGTTTTCACTTCTCTCATCAGCTGTTTGTTTTTATAGGAGTTTTAAATTATTTATTATTGATGATTCAGATGTCTGATGTATGTTATTTAGTGTAATTTTCTTGACTTCTTTGATATTCTATTTCATATAGTATACCAGACGTTGTGGGGTTAGGGTTGATGTTTTCATCAAGTTTGCAACAATATCCAGATAATCTACACAAATAAACACTTTATAAAATAATAATGTCAAAAACATGAATCCATGTTGAGAATTAAAAATATACTTAACCCAATTACTGTTTTCTGAAACGGTTATATTTCATATATTATGTTTGAACTTTCTGCTTTAACATTGTTCATTTTTTAAATTTTTACTATAAATCAAATGAACAGAGAATTATCATCTTGAAATCTGCCCTTTACGTCCACCCCTAATGACGTCAATATTCAAATATGAAGCATCACCATCACACACTGAGCTCATTTAAAAGCAAAAAATTCGAAACAAAGTCATTCAAATCTGAAGAAAAGGTCATATATAATGATTATGATGCGTAAGAATATAGATCTTGTGCTCTGCTGCAGACCTCAGGTCTGTTATTTAAGGAAATAACTGCGTCAGGTCTCAACATGTCTGCTCTCAGACCTGCTGGAACACGACTGACTTCAGCACCTTCAGAGATCACATACCACACATAGCCCCCGTCAGAGACCTCATACCACACATAGCCCCCCGTCAGAGACCTCATACCACACATAGCCCCCGTCAGAGACCTCATACCACACATAGCCCCCGTCAGAGACCTCATACCACACATAGCCCCCCGTCAGAGACCTCACCACACATAGCCCCCCGTCAGAGACCTCATACCACACATAGCCCCCCGTCAGAGACCTCATACCACACATAGCCCCCGTCAGAGACCTCATACCAAACATAGTCCCCCGTCAGAGACCTCATACCAAACATAGTCCCCCGTCAGAGACCTCACCACACATAGCCCCCCGTCAGAGACCTCATACCAAACATAGCCCCCCGTCAGAGACCTCATACCAAACATAGTCCCCTGTCAGAGACCTCACCACACATAGCCCCCCGTCAGAGACCTCATACCACACATAGCCCCCGTCAGAGACCTCATACCACACATAGCCCCCCGTCAGAGACCTCATACCACACAAAGCCCCCCGTCAGAGACCTCATACCACACATAGCCCCCCGTCAGAGACCTCATACCACACATAGCCCCCCGTCAGAGACCTCACCACACATAGCCCCCCGTCAGAGACCTCATACCACACATAGCCCCCCGTCAGAGACCTCATACCACACATAGCCCCCCGTCAGAGACCTCATACCACACATAGCCCCCGTCAGAGACCTCATACCACACATAGCCCCCCGTCAGAGACCTCATACCACACATAGCCCCCCGTCAGAGACCTCATACCACACATAGCCCCCCGTCAGAGACCTCATACCACACATAGCCCCCCGTCAGAGACCTCATACCACACATAGCCCCCCGTCAGAGACCTCACCACACATAGCCCCCCGTCAGAGACCTCACCACACATAGCCCCCCGTCAGAGACCTCATACCACACATAGCCCCCCGTCAGAGACCTCATACCACACATAGCCCCCCGTCAGAGACCTCATACCACACATAGCCCCCGTCAGAGACCTCATACCACACATAGTCCCCCGTCAGAGACCTCATACCACACATAGCCCCCGTCAGAGACCTCATACCACACATAGCCCCCCGTCAGAGACCTCATACCACACATAGCCCCCGTCAGAGACCTCATACCACACATAGCCCCCCGTCAGAGACCTCATACCACACATAGCCCCCCGTCAGAGACCTCACCACACATAGCCCCCCGTCAGAGACCTCATACCACACATAGCCCCCCGTCAGAGACCTCATACCACACATAGCCCCCCGTCAGAGACCTCATACCACACATAGCCCCCGTCAGAGACCTCATACCACACATAGCCCCCGTCAGAGACCTCATACCACACATAGCCCCCGTCAGAGACCTCATACCAAACATAGTCCCCCGTCAGAGACCTCATACCACACATAGCCCCCCGTCAGAGACCTCATACCACACATAGCCCCCCGTCAGAGACCTCATACCACACATAGCCCCCCGTCAGAGACCTCATACCACACATAGCCCCCGTCAGAGACCTCATACCAAACATAGTCCCCCGTCAGAGACCTCATACCAAACATAGTCCCCCGTCAGAGACCTCACCACACATAGCCCCCCGTCAGAGACCTCATACCAAACATAGCCCCCCGTCAGAGACCTCACCACACATAGCCCCCCGTCAGAGACCTCACCACACATAGCCCCCCGTCAGAGACCTCATACCACACATAGCCCCCCGTCAGAGACCTCATACCACACATAGCCCCCCGTCAGAGACCTCATACCACACATAGCCCCCCGTCAGAGACCTCATACCACACATAGCCCCCGTCAGAGACCTCATACCACACATAGCCCCCCCGTCAGAGACCTCATACCACACATAGCCCCCCGTCAGAGACCTCATACCACACATAGCCCCCCGTCAGAGACCTCATACCACACATAGCCCCCGTCAGAGACCTCATACCACACATAGCCCCCCGTCAGAGACCTCATACCACACATAGCCCCCCGTCAGAGACCTCATACCACACATAGCCCCCCGTCAGAGACCTCATACCACACATAGCCCCCGTCAGAGACCTCATACCACACATAGTCCCCCGTCAGAGACCTCATACCACACATAGCCCCCCGTCAGAGACCTCATACCACACATAGCCCCCGTCAGAGACCTCATACCACACATAGCCCCCCGTCAGAGACCTCATACCACACATAGCCCCCGTCAGAGACCTCATACCACACATAGCCCCCCGTCAGAGACCTCATACCACCCATAGCCCCCGTCAGAGACCTCATACCACACATAGCCCCCCGTCAGAGACCTCATACCACACATAGCCCCCCGTCAGAGACCTCATACCACACATAGCCCCCCGTCAGAGACCTCATACCACACATAGCCCCCGTCAGAGACCTCATACCACACATAGGCCCCCGTCAGAGACCTCATACCACACATAGCCCCCCGTCAGAGACCTCACCACACATAGCCCCCCGTCAGAGACCTCATACCACACATAGCCCCCGTCAGAGACCTCATACCAAACATAGTCCCCCGTCAGAGACCTCATACCAAACATAGTCCCCCGTCAGAGACCTCACCACACATAGCCCCCCGTCAGAGACCTCATACCAAACATAGTCCCCCGTCAGAGACCTCATACCAAACATAGTCCCCCCGTCAGAGACCTCACCACACATAGCCCCCCGTCAGAGACCTCATACCACACATAGCCCCCGTCAGAGACCTCATACCAAACATAGTCCCCCGTCAGAGACCTCATACCACACATAGCCCCCCGTCAGAGACCTCATACCACACAAAGCCCCCCGTCAGAGACCTCATACCACACATAGCCCCCCGTCAGAGACCTCATACCACACATAGCCCCCCGTCAGAGACCTCACCACACATAGCCCCCCGTCAGAGACCTCATACCACACATAGCCCCCCGTCAGAGACCTCATACCACACATAGCCCCCCGTCAGAGACCTCATACCACACATAGCCCCCGTCAGAGACCTCATACCACACATAGCCCCCCGTCAGAGACCTCATACCACACATAGCCCCCCGTCAGAGACCTCATACCACACATAGCCCCCCGTCAGAGACCTCATACCACACATAGCCCCCCGTCAGAGACCTCATACCACACATAGCCCCCGTCAGAGACCTCATACCAAACATAGTCCCCCGTCAGAGACCTCATACCAAACATAGTCCCCCGTCAGAGACCTCACCACACATAGCCCCCCGTCAGAGACCTCATACCAAACATAGCCCCCCGTCAGAGACCTCATACCAAACATAGTCCCCTGTCAGAGACCTCACCACACATAGCCCCCCGTCAGAGACCTCATACCACACATAGCCCCCGTCAGAGACCTCATACCACACATAGCCCCCCGTCAGAGACCTCATACCACACAAAGCCCCCCGTCAGAGACCTCATACCACACATAGCCCCCCGTCAGAGACCTCATACCACACCTAGCCCCCCGTCAGAGACCTCACCACACATAGCCCCCCGTCATAGACCTCATACCACACATAGCCCCCCCGTCAGAGACCTCATACCACACATAGCCCCCCGTCAGAGACCTCATACCACAGATAGCCCCCCCTCAGAGACCTCATACCACACATAGCCCCCGTCAGAGACCTCATACCAAACATAGTCCCCCGTCAGAGACCTCATACCACACATAGTCCCCCGTCAGAGACCTCATACCACACATAGCCCCCCGTCAGAGACCTCATACCACACATAGCCCCCGTCAGAGACCTCATACCAAACATAGTCCCCCGTCAGAGACCTCATACCAAACATAGCCCCCCGTCAGAGACCTCATACCACACATAGTCCCCCGTCAGAGACCTCATACCAAACATAGTCCCCCGTCAGAGACCTCATACCAAACATAGCCCCCCGTCAGAGACCTCATACCACACAATAGCCCCCGTCAGAGACCTCATACCAAACATAGCCCCCCGTCAGAGACCTCATAACACACAAAGCCCCCCGTCAGAGACCTCATACCACACATAGCCCCCCGTCAGAGACCTCATAACACACATAGCCCCCCGTCAGAGACCTCATACCACACATAGCCCCCCGTCAGAGACCTCATACCACACATAGCCCCCCGTCAGAGACCTCATACCACACATAGCCCCCCGTCAGAGACCTCATACCACACATAGCCCCCCGTCAGAGACCTCATAACACACATAGCCCCCGTCAAGGAATTATGAGGTTAATATACAATTAATAAGAGAAAGATCACTTTGGGAAACACTGCCACTCGCCAAAAAAAACATCACTTCCCTATTTTGTTAATAAATATTGGAATTATGTTTAATCGATGACGTTCTACGTAATCAAGAAAGGAGGCACGGGGGGTTCTTGTCATCCTGGATTAGGATCTAGATATCTGTGGAGATGTTATCGTGGTCCTTTTATGATGTCCTTTATGAGGTTTCCAGAGATTTCCAGAGATCTTGATGCGGTTCTAGGGGTCCTTTATGAGATTTTGGTGGTACTTGATGGGAATCTGCCGGTCCTTGATGTGGTTCTCATGGTCCTTGTTGAGAACCTGTCAGTCCTTAATGAGATTCTAGTGGTATTTGTTGAGAATCCGTCATTACTTGACGTGGTTCTAGTGGTATTTGTTGATATATATAAGCCAGAGCCTTCAGTTATCAAGCTCCTCTTTTATGGAACCAGCTTCCACTTTCAGTCCTGGAGGCAGACACAGTCACCTCATTAAGAATAGACTTAAGACTTTCCTCTTTAATAGTGCTTATAGTTAGGGCTGAATCAGGTTTGCCCTGGTCCAGCCCCTTGATATGCTGCTATAGGCTTATAGGCTGCTGGGGGATGTTTTAGGATACACTGAGCACCTATCTCCTCTTCTCTCTCTCCTTATGGGTGAATTTACATCTCTCCATTGCACCTTATTAACTCTGCTTCCTCCCCGGAGTCGTTGTGACTTCACGTCTCATAGGGTCCATTGGACCTGGAGGTGTCTGATGCCTGGTGAGCCGGCCTCCCATTGGCCCTGCTTATGCCCCGCCCCCCCTCCTCTCTACCTCCTTCTGTTTCATGGATTGGAGTTCCATTCATACATTGTCATATTCATGTAATGTGTTTATGTAACTCTGTAATGCTGTTCATTCTGTACACATGACATCTATTCATCTGTCCATCCGGGGTGAGGTTTGATGTGGTTCTAATGTTACTTGTTGAGAACCTGTCAGTCCTTAATGAGATTCTAGTGGTATTTGTTGAGAATCTGTCAGTCCTTGATGTGGTTCTAGTGTTACTTGTTGAGAATCCGTCGGTCCTTGATGTGGTTCCAATGGTATTTGTTGAGAATCCGTCAGTCCTTGATGTGGTTCTAATGGTACTTGTTAAGAATCCGTCGGTCCTTGATGTGGTTCTAGTGGTACTTGTTGAGAATCTGTCAGTCCTTGATGTGGTTCTAATGGTACTTGTTGAGAATCCGTCGGTCCTTGATGTGGTTCTAATGGTACTTGTTGAGAATCCGTCGGTCCTTGATGTGGTTCTTCTGGTTCTTATATTGTCATTTGGTGTCATGACTTCCTTGATCAGACTCTTGAGTTCCTTCACATTGTTGTCTGGTTCTATATCAGAAAACCACGTCAGTGTGATTGTTCCTTTGTTGTAACCTCCGCCCCTCTGGGACTGTCAGCAGATTAAAACCAACGCTCCTCTGGGATCAACAGCAGGAAACATGAAGAAAGGAAGTCATGATTGTGTGTGATTGACAGCGAGCAGAGCCCAGTGTGTCACACGCACACACACACACACACACACACACAAACACGCAGTGCGATGATGTTCGCTCTGATGACTTGTCTGTGTCTTCAACTCACTTTTATTTATTCATTTTACTTCCAATAAATTATAAACCACCGTGTGTGTGTGTGTGTGTGTGTGTGTGTGTGTGTGTGTGTGTGTGTGTGTGTGTGTGTGTGTGTGTGTGTGTGTGTGTGTGTGTGTGTGTGTGTGTGTGTGTGTGTGTGTGTTCAATAATGAATCAGTGTTTCCATCAAACAAGCTTCAGGACTTAGAGCTCACTGAGGCGACTCAGCGTGGTGGCAGATAAACAGGAAGTCACTGTGAGCTGTTTCATCCTTTAATATTCTGCTTTTATTCATGATGTCATTTGTCAAAGTCTCATATCTTACTAATAAAAGTAATAATAATTACAAAATAATAATAGTAAAATAAATAATAACTAATTAATTATAGTAAAAGTAGTAATAATAATATTAATATTGAAAAGACTATGAGCCAAATCAATTTAGCAAGACCATTGACCAGATTGTGGAGATTGATAACTCTCAAAACAGAGTATGAGCTCTCGATTGTTAGTTATTGATTTGTTATTGAAGATTATTATAGAAAGCGTGGTAACATAAGGAATTAAAACAGCATGACTTTTATTTTAGATGCTCTTCTCAATAAATATGTATGAAGTGAGTTTCTCTCACTGAGGTCACCACTGGTCATAAAAGATAAAAACATGTTTCTGTGCGTGTGTGTGTGTGTGTGTGTGTGTGTGTGTTAACATCCATTAAAGTGTGTGTGGTGTTTGTCGAGGCTTTTAGAAAATATATCAATATTTCACTCTTTTCTCTCTTTTCACCTCAGATCTTCACGCTCTGCTCGTCCTCCCAACATTTCACTTATTTATTTTACGCCATACTGAGAATCTATGAGCTAACGCTAACGCCATACTGAGAACCTATGAGCTAACGCTAACGCCATACTGAGAACCTATGTGCTAACGCTAACGCCATACTGAGAACCTATGTGCTAACGCTAACGCCTTACTGAGAACCTATGCGCTAACGCTAACGCCATACTGAGAACCTATGTGCTAACGCTAACGCCATACTGAGAACCTATGTGCTAACGCTAACGCCTTACTGAGAACCTATGCGCTAACGCTAATGCCATACTGAGAATCTATGAGCTAATGCTAACGCCATACTGAGAACCTATGCGCTAACGCTAACGCCTTACTGAGAACCTATGAGCTAACGCTAACGCCATACTGAGAACCTATGCGCTAACGCTAACGCCATACTGAGAACCTATGCGCTAACGCCTTACTGAGAACCTATGCGCTAACGCTAATGCCATACTGAGAATCTATGAGCTAACGCTAACGCCATACTGAGAACCTATGAGCTAACGCTAACGCCATACTGAGAACCTATGCGCTAACGCTAACGCCTTACTGAGAATCTATGAGCTAACGCTAAAGCCTTACTGAGAACCTATGAGCTAACGCTAACGCCATACTGAGAACCTATGCGCTAACGCTAACGCCTTACTGAGAATCTATGAGCTAACGCTAACGCCTTACTGAGAATCTATGAGCTAACGCTAACGCCATACTGAGAACCTATGAGCTAACACTAACGCCATACTGAGAACCTATGCGCTAACGCTAACGCCTTACTGAGAATCTATGAGCTAACGCCTTACTGAGAACCTATGAGCTAACGCTAATGCCATACTGAGAACCTATGCGCTAACGCTAACGCCTTACTGAGAATCTATGAGCTAACGCTAACGCCATACTGAGAACCTATGCGCTTACGCTAACGCCATACTGAGAACCTATGCGCTAACGCTAACACCTTACTGAGAACCTATGAGCTAACGCCATAGTGAGAACCTATGAGCTAACGCTAACGCCATACTGAGAACCTATGCGCTAACGCTAACGCCTTACTGAGAATCTATGAGCTAACGCCTTACTGAGAACCTATGAGCTAACGCTAATGCCATACTGAGAACCTATGCGCTAACGCTAACGCCTTACTGAGAATCTATGAGCTAACGCTAACGCCATACTGAGAACCTATGCGCTAACGCTAACGCCATACTGAGAACCTATGCGCTAACGCTAACACCTTACTGAGAACCTATGAGCTAACGCTAACATCATACTGATAACCTATGAGCTAACGTTAACGACATACTGAGAACCTATGAGCTAAAGCTAACGCCTTACTGAGAACCTATGAGCTAACGCTAATGCCATATTGAGAACCTATGAGCTAACACTAACGCCATTCTGAGAATCTATGAGCTAACGCTAACGCCATACTGAGAACCTATGAGCTAACGTCATACTGAGAACCTATGAGCTAACGCCAAACTGAGAACCTATGAGCTAACGTCATACTGAGAACCTATGAGCTAACGCCATACTGAGAACCTATGAGCTAACACTAACTCCATAATGAGAACCTATGAGCTAACGTCATACTGAGAACCTATGAGCTAACCTTACACTGAGAAGTTTCTTCTCCAGTGATAGTCCTCCCCATCCTCCTTCATCCTTCTCATCATCCTCATCAATCCCATCTTCCTTCATTCTCCTCATCATCCTCATCATCCTCATAGTCCCCATCTTCCTTATCCTCCCCATCTTCATTATCCTCCTCATCCTCCCCATTCTCCTCATCCTCCCATTCTCCTTCCTCATCATCCTCGTAGTCCCCATCTTCCTTATCCTCCCCATCTTCCTCATCATCCCCATCCTCCTCCATCCTCCTCATCCTTCTCATCCTCCTCATCTTCACACCAAACAAGAAGGATTTGATGTGATAGCGTTCACTCTCCCCTTTTGGGGATTATGAGTAATAGGATCCACCTCAATCCCCTCCCCTTGAACCCCGACCCCCATTGTTACTTACTGACTGTGTGTGTGTGTGTATATGTGTATATAAGTGTGTGTGTGTGTGTGTGTATATATATATATGTGTGTGTGTGTGTGTCTGCGTGTGTGTGTATATATATATATATGTGTGCGTGTGTGTGTGCGTGTGTCTGTGTGTATACGCACATGCTCACATACCATGTGTCTGTGTGTATGCGTGTGTTTGCGCCTGTGTGTTCCCCACATACCGACCACATCGACGTCTCTCTTTCATTGTACAATCGAGGTGACTCTATTGTGTCCCACTAAAAGCCTGCAGTGTGTGTGTGTGTGTGTGTGTGTGTGTGTGTGTGTGTGTGTGTGTGTGTGTTGCTCAATAACAGGAAGAGAGAAGTTTCTATACAGCCTGAAACGAACACACACACACACAGAGATGAAACACGACAAAAAACAGGAAAGGTATTGTTTATTGGCTGCAAAAAAACCACCTGAAACACACACACACACACACACACACACACACACACACAGTAGGTTTTGTCAGGAGAAATTGCTCTTTCCTGCTCTCATCTATCGTTCTCTCTCTGAGTGGATTGCTGTCTGTCATCTTGAAATACAGCACTTAGATTGGCCACTACAAAGACTGTGTGTGTCTGTGTGTGTGTGTGTGTGTGTGTGTGTGTGTGTGTGTGTGTGTGCTTCCTTCAATCCCCTCTGTCTTTGTGTCTCTGTTCAGTTAAACCTCTTTCCTTCACTTAGTTCGTACATCAGAACTTCATTCTGCAGAATGAAACTTTAGAAAAACAAGACTATCAATAACAAGACTATTAATAACATGACTGTATCGATAACAAGACTATCAATAACAAGACTATCGATAATAAGACTATCAATAACAAGACTATTAATAACATGACTGTATCGATAACAAGACTATCAATAACAAGACTATCGATAATAAGACTATCAATAACAAGACTATTAATAACATGACTGTATCGATAACAAGACTATCAATAACAAGACTATCGATAATAAGACTATCGATAATAAGACTATTAATAACATGACTGTATCGATAACAAGACTATCAATAACAAGACTATCGATAACAAGACTATTAATAACATGACTGTATCGATAACAAGACTATCAATAACAAGACTATCGATAACAAGACTATCGATAATAAGACTATCAATAACAAGACTATTAATAACATGACTGTATCAATAACAAGACTATCAATAACAAGACTATCGATAATAAGACTATCAATAACAAGACTATTAATAACATGACTGTATCGATAACAAGACTATCAATAACAAGACTATCAATAACAAGACTATCGATAATAAGACTATCAATAACAAGACTATTAATAACATGACTGTATCGATAACAAGACTATCAATAACAAGACTATTAATAACAAGACTATCGATAATAAGACTATCAATAACAAGACTATTAATAACATGACTATCAATAACAAGACTATCGATAATAAGACTATCAATAACAAGACTATTAATAACATGACTATCAATAACAAGACTATCGATAATAAGACTTTCAATAACAAGACTATTAATAACATGACTGTATCGATAACAAGACTATCAATAACAAGACTATCAATAACAAGACTATCGATAATAAGACTATCAATAACAAGACTATTAATAACAATACTCTATTGATAACAAGACTATCAATAACAAGACTATCGATAATAAGACTTTCAATAACAAGACTATTAATAACATGACTGTATCAATAACAAGACTATTAATAACAAGACTCTATCGATAACAAGACTATCAATAACAAGACTCTATTGATAACAAGACTATCAATAACAAGACTCTATTGATAACAAGACTATCAATAACAAGACTCTATTGATAACAAGACTATCAATAACAAGACTCTATTAATAACAAGACTATCTATAACATGACTATCAATAACAACACTATCCATAACAAGATTATATTGATAACAAGACTATCAATAACAAGACTGTATCAATAACAAGACTCTATCAATAACAAGACTATCAATAACAAGACTGTATCAATAACAAGACTATCAATAACAAGACTGTATCAATAACAAGACTCTATCAATAACAAGACTATCAATAACAAGACTGTATCAATAACAAGACTATCAATAACAAGACTGTATCAATAACAAGACTATCAATAACAAGACTATCAATAACAAGACTGTATCAATAACAAGACTCTATCAATAACAAGACTATCAATAACAAGACTCTATCGATAACAAGACTATCAATAACAAGACTCTATCGATAACAAGACTATCAATAACAAGACTCTATCGATAACAACACTATCAATAACAAGACTATCAATAACAAGACTGTATCAATAACAAGACTATCAATAACAAGACTATCAATAACAAGACTGTATCAATAACAAGACTCTATCAATAACAAGACTATCAATAACAAGACTCTATCGATAACAAGACTATCAATAACAAGACTCTATCGATAACAAGACTATCAATAACAAGACTCTATCGATAACAACACTATCAATAACAAGACTCTATCGATAACAAGACTATCAATAACATGACTGTATCAATAACAAGACTCTATCGATAACAAGACTATCAATAACAAGACTATTAATAACATGACTGTATCAATAACAAGACTATTAATAACAAGACTCTATCGATAACAAGACTATCAATAACAAGACTCTATCGATAACAAGACTCTATCGATAACAAGACTCTATCGATAACAAGACTATCAATAACAAGACTCTATCAATAACAAGACTCTATCGATAACAAGACTATCGATAACAAGACTATCAATAACAAGACTATTAATAACAAGACTCTATCGATAACAAGACTATCAATAACAAGACTCTATCGATAACAAGACTATCAATAACAAGACTGTATCAATAACAAGACTCTATCAATAACAAGACTATCAATAACAAGACTGTATCAATAACAAGACTATCAATAACAAGACTGTATCAATAACAAGACTATCAATAACAAGACTATCAATAACAAGACTCTATCGATAACAAGACTATCAATAACAAGACTATCAATAACAAGACTCTATCGATAACAAGACTATCAATAACAAGACTTTCAATAACAAGACTCTATCGATAACAAGACTATCAATAACAAGACTATCAATAACAAGACTCTATCGATAACAAGACTATCAATAACAAGACTCTATCGATAACAAGACTATCAATAACAAGACTTTCAATAACAAGACTCTATCAATAACAAGACTTTCAATAACAAGACTATCAATAACAAGACTCTATCAATAACAAGACTCTATCGATAACAAGACTTTCAATAACAAGACTATCAATAACAAGACTCTATTGATAACAAGACTATCAATAACAAGACTCTATTAATAACAAGACTATCTATAACATGACTATCAATAACAACACTATCAATAACAAGATTCTATTGATAACAAGACTATCAATAACAAGACTCTATTAATAACATGACTATCAATAACAACACTATCAATAACAAGATTCTATTGATAACAAGACTATCAATAACATGACTGTATCAATAACACGACTCTATCAATAACAAGACTATCAATAACAAGACTCTATCGATAACAAGACTATCAATAACAAGACTCTATCGATAACAAGACTATCAATAACAAGACTTTCAATAACAAGACTGTATCAATAACAAGACTCTATCGATAACAAGACTTTCAATAACAAGACTGTATCGATAACTTTCTACCTTAAGGTAAACAGACCTTTATCATTATCAGTTTTACAAGAAATACACATTCTTGTCCAACTGAAACTTCACTGGTTTTAAGGAACCCTGCCATTGTCCTGACTCAGAGCAAAGCCCCATTTCTCTACCTGGCTAACGTGGTTAGCGGGATAATTTTGCGGATGAGATTACACAAGTTTGGCTAAATCACCATAGCAACACATCCAACAATGTGAACCTGCTCCAGGCTCATTCATTCTAGCTGGATAATCTGGCCACGCCCCCTGAAGGAAGTGGCCCCTCCCTTCCTCATTGAAGGAGCGATATTTGTTATATTAATGTTTCATAGGGAGAGAGTTCTGATGACGTGATGACGACTTCCTGTACGAGCGCCTTCCATTCTGCCCTCAAGGAATCAATTATTACAGACCTTCTGGAGCCTACATTGAACACCACATTGACTGTCTCACAGACTGTATGCAGAGCCTTGTGGTACATTGTGGTACATTGTTGTATAGTGTGGCACATTGTTGTACATTGTTGTATAGTGTAGTACATTGTGGTACATTTTTATACATTGTGGTACATTGTTGTATAGTGTGGTACATTGTTGTATAGTGTGGTACATTGTTCTACAGTGTGGTACATTGTTGTATAGTTTGGTACATTGTTGTATAGTGTGGTACATTGTTGTATAGTGTGGTACATTGTTGTACATTGTGGTACATTGTTGTATAGTGTGGTACATTGTTGTATAGTGTGGTACATTGTTGTACATTGTGGTACATTGTTGTACATTGTTTTACATTGTTCTACAGTGTCGCGATGCAGAACATCGTGGTTTTGGTGGAACTCATGGATGTGTTCATTACGTTCTCTGGCCATGTCCGAGTAAATGCAATAAAAGTTCCATATGGTCATCTCCACATACATGAATATACACATATATATTGTTCTGAAAAGAGTTGAGATAGTTATGTTAGATCCCATTGGATGATGCATGTCATTACACCGACTGCCAGCAGGCACATTTAAAGAATGAGGCTCTTAAAATGAGCAGATACATTTTCCCAACACTGATGCTGCGTTGAGAGCAGATTCATGAAAGTCAATGTAGATGAATGGATGTGATTTATGAATAAAGAGGATGTTCATCCACATATCTAGACGTATAGTCGGTGAAAGTCACCGAGCTGTGTGAGCCTACGGGTGTTATGTGTATATATATATATATATATATATATATATATATATATATATATATATATATATATATATATGATATTAATGTTATGAACCCACACACGAGGGCATTAGATGTTCTGATGTTTGTGGGATTTCCACAACAAGTATAAAGCAGAAATAGTGGTTATTTCTTCCATTGTGGATGGCGGAAGTTATAAATGTTTCCATGGAGATAAGCCACGCCCCCTCTCAAGCAGAGTGAAGTGAATGAATTGATTCGATTTTGCCATGATTATGGTCTGGAATTCCTCATATACGTTAATGATCATCTCAGCGGAGAACAAAGAGGCTCTTTGAGTTTATTTGCCTTTGTGCTGTTAGTAAATCATGTTTCTGTGATCGACGCTTCAACCTTTTGAAGTCGATTCGGCACGCGCAACTAACCTGATTACTGAAGTCTGGTTCAACTATCCTGATTACTGAAGTCTGGTTCAACTATCCTGATTACTGAAGTCTGGTTCAACTATCCTGATTACTGAAGTCTGGTTCAACTATCCTGATTACTGAAGTCTGGTTCAACTATCCTGATTACTGAAGTCTGGTTCAACTATCCTGATTACTGAAGTCTGGTTCAACTATCCTGATTACTGAAGTCTGGTTCAACTATCCTGATTACTGAAGTCTGGTTCAACTATCCTGATTACTGAAGTCTGGATCAACTATCCTGATTACTGAAGTCTGGATCAACTATCCTGATTACTGAAGTCTGGATCAACTATCCTGATTACTGACGTCTGGATCAACTATCCTGATTACTGACGTCTGGATCAACTATCCTGATTACTGACGTCTGGATCAACTATCCTGATTACTGACGTCTGGATCAACTATCCTGATTACTGAAGTCTGGATCAACTATCCTGATTACTGAAGTCTGGATCAACTATCCTGATTACTGACGTCTGGATCAACTATCCTGATTACTGAAGTCTGGATCAACTATCCTGAGTACTGAAGTCTGGTTCAACTATCCTGAGTACTGAAGTCTGGTTCAACTATCCTGAGTACTGAAGTCTGGTTCAACTGTCCTGTGAACTGATGTCTGGCTCAAATTAACGAGATGGTTTGAGGGCGGATCAGCCTTTGAGAGACCGGGAAAGCCTGATGTCAATCATCTTGTTAATTTAAGCTGGCTAATAGGACATTTGATCAACTTTGTTGAGCCACGTACGAGAAATAGGGCCCTGGACTGATTGTTGGGCCATTCCAACAACTACCTGAGGGAGGGGTCGACACAGCTGTAGCTAATTATCGCCAACTGGTGTAAAACCAGGTGGGACCTCCATTAACTTCATCTTCCCCCTTGTTTTCCTCTTTTATCCCCCTGTCTCCCAATCAAGTTCTTACCTTGGTAACCTCTGACCCCCCAACCACCTGCCCCCTGGACCCCATCCCTTCTCACCTTCTCCAGTCCATTGCTCCGGACCTTCTTCCCTTTCTCACCCATCTTATTAACACCTCTCTCTCAACCGGCTGTTTCCCCAACTCTCTGAAGGAGGCGGAGTCAACCCTCTCCTGAAGAAACCCACTCTGACCCATCTGAAGTCAACAACTACAGACCTGAAGTCAACAACTACAGACCTGAAGTCAATAACTACAGACCTGAAGTCAACAACTACAGACCTGAAGTCAACAACTACAGACCTGAAGTCAACAACTATAGACCTGAAGTCAACAACCACAGACCTGAAGTCAACAACCACAGACCTGAAGTCAACAACTACAGACCTGAAGTCAACAACTACAGACCTGAAGTCAACAACTACAGACCTGAAGTCAATAACTACAGACCTGAAGTCAACAACTACAGACCTGAAGTCAACAACTACAGACCTGAAGTCAACAACTATAGACCTGAAGTCAACAACCAAAGACCTGAAGTCAACAACTACAGACCTGAAGTCAACAACTATAGACCTGAAGTCAACAACCACAGACCTGAAGTCAACAACTACAGACCTGAAGTCAACAACTACAGACCTGAAGTCAACAACTATAGACCTGAAGTCAACAACTACAGACCTGAAGTCAACAAGTACAGACCTGAAGTCAATAACTACAGACCTGAAGTCAACAACTATAGACCTGAAGTCAACAACCACAGACCTGAAGTCAACAACTACAGACCTGAAGTCAATAACTACAGACCTGAATTCAACAACCAAAGACCTGAAGTCAACAACTACAGACCTGAAGTCAACAACTACAGACCTGAAGTCAACAACTACAGACCTGAAGTCAATAACTATAGACCTGAAGTCAACAACCAAAGACCTGAAGTCAACAACTACAGACCTGAAGTCAACAACTATAGACCTGAAGTCAACAACTACAGACCTGAAGTCAACAACTACAGACCTGAAGTCAACAACTACAGACCTGAAGTCAACAACTACAGACCTGAAGTCAACAACTACAGACCTGAAGTCAACAACTACAGACCTGAAGTCAACAACTATAGACCTGAAGTCAACAACTACAGACCTGAAGTCAATAACTACAGACCTGAAGTCAACAACTACAGACCTGAAGTCAACAACTACAGACCTGAAGTCAACAACTACAGACCTGAAGTCAACAACTACAGACCTGAAGTCAATAACTACAGACCTGAAGTCAACAACTACAGACCTGAAGTCAATAACTACAGACCTGATGTCAACAACTACAGACCTGAAGTCAACAACTACAGACCTGAAGTCAACAACTACAGACCTGAAGTCAATAACTACAGACCTGATGTCAACAACTACAGACCTGAAGTCAACAACTACAGACCTGTCGCTCTCCTCCCCTTCCTTTCCAAAACTCTAGAGCGAGCTATCTTTAACCAAGTCTCCTCCTTTCTTCACAGTAACAACCTTCTAGACCCCCACCAGTCTGGATTCAAGGCCACTCAACAGAAACTGCCCTCCTTGCTGTCTCTGAGCAGCTTCACACTGCTAGAGCAGCCTCTCTCCTCTGTCCTTATCCTTCACACTAGAGCATCCTCTCTCCTCTGTCCTTATCCTTCACACTAGAGCATCCTCTCTCCTCTGTCCTTATCCTTCACACTGCTAGAGCATCCTCTCTCCTCTGTCCTTATCCTTCACACTAGAGCATCCTCTCTCCTCTGTCCTTATCCTTCACACTGCTAGAGCATCCTCTCTCCTCTGTCCTTATCCTTCACACTAGAGCATCCTCTCTCTCCTCTGTCCTTATCCTTCACACTAGAGCATCCTCTCTCCTCTGTCCTTATCCTTCACACTATAGCCTCCTCTCTCCTCTGTCCTTATCCTTCACACTAGAGCATCCTCTCTCCTCTGTCCTTATCCTTCACACTATAGCCTCCTCTCTCCTCTGTCCTTATCCTTCACACTAGAGCATCCTCTCTCCTCTGTCCTTATCCTTCACACTAGAGCATCCTCTCTCCTCTGTCCTTATCCTTCACACTATAGCCTCCTCTCTCCTCTGTCCTTATCCTTCTAGACCTTTCCGCTGACTTTGACACAGTGAACCACCAGATCCTCATGTCCTCCCTCCAGGACCTGGTATCTCAGGCTCTGCTCTCACTCTTCTCATCCTACCTCACCGACCGCTCTTACCGGGTAACCTGGAGAGGATCTGTGTCTGAGCCTTGTCCTCTGACTACTGGGGTCCCTCAGGGCTCAGTCCTTGGTCCTCTTCTCTCTGTACACCAACTCTCTCTCTCTGTCATTCTCTCGCATGGCTTCACCTACCACAGCTATGCTGACGACACCCAACTGATCCTCTCGTTTCCCCAATCTGAAACACAGGTAGCAGCACGAATCTCTGCCTGTCTGACCGACATCTCAGTGGATGTCTGGACTAGACTGAACTACTTCTCCTTCCAGGAAAAGGCTCTCCCAACCACGACCTGACTATCACCTTCAACAACTCAGTGTTGGCCCCGCCCCCGACTGACAGGAACCTCGGTGTGACACCTGTCAGTCAACTCTCCCTGACTGCCAACATTACCGCAATAACACGCTCCTGTAGGTACATGCTGTACAACATCAGGAGAATACGACCCATTCGCACTCAGAAGGCGGCACAAGTTCTGGTCCATGCTCTGGTCCAGGCTCTGGTTCAGGTTCTGGTCCAAGCTCTGGTCATCTCACGGCTAGACTACTGTAACTCCTCCTTCAGGTCTACCTGCTAATGCCATTCGACCTCTACAGCTCATCCAGAATGCAGCTGCTCGACTGGTCTTCAACCTAAGTTCACCCACACTTCAACACAACCTTCATTGGTTACCGGTGGCTGCAGCAGCCGCTTCAAAACATTGGTTCTTGCGTACCGTGCTGCGAACAGATCGGGTCCGGTCTACATCCAGGACATGGTCTAACCTCACATCCAGGACATGGTCTAACCTCACACCCAGACCATGGTCTAACCTTACATCCAGGACATGGTCTAACCTTACATCCAGGACATGGTCTAACCTCACACCCAGGACATGGTCTAACCTCACATCCAGGACATGGTCTAACCTCACACCCAGGACATGGTCTAACCTCACATCTAGGACATGGTCTAACCTCACACCCAGGACATGGTCTAACCTCACACCCAGGACATGGTCTAACCTCACACCCCAGCTCGTTCACTTCTCTCGGCTTCTTCTTCTTCAGCTTGTAGCTCCTTCACTTCGAGCTAAACACTCAACAAAGTGAAGACTGTTTGCTGTCCTGGCTCCTCATTGGTGGAACGAGCTCCCCATTGACATCAGGACAGGAAGTCTCTACAGACTAAAAACACATTTTTTTCGACTATACCTTGAATAGGGAAGGTAGCTCCTTAGTAGCACTTTAGTAGCACTTAAATGTCTCTTACTGATAGCACTTTGTAGTTTAACTTTATTGAAGAAATGTTACTTTCTTGATTCTTGTTGTTCTGAGTTTGGACTCATGGTTTAATGCACTTATTGTAAGTCGCTTTGGATAAAAGCGTCAGCTAAATGACATGTAATGTAATCTAATGTGTATAGTTCAAGCTGATTCAGGTCTATAGTTAGAGCTGATTCAGGTCTATAGTTAGAGCTGGTTCAGGTCTATAGTTAAGGCTAGTTCAGGTCTATAGTTAAGGCTGGTTCAGGTCTATAGTTAGAGCTGGTTCAGGTCTATAGTTAAGGCTGGTTCAGGTCTATAGTTAAGGCTAGTTCAGGTCTATAGTTAATGCTGGTTCAGGTCTATAGTTAGAGCTGGTTCAGGTCTATAGTTAAGGCTAGTTCAGGTCTATAGTTAAGGCTGGTTCAGGTCTATAGTTAGAGCTGGTTCAGGTCTATAGTTAAGGTTGGTTCAGGTCTATAGTTAAGGCTGGTTCAGGTCTATAGTTAAGGCTGGTTCAGGTCTATAGTTAGAGCTGGTTCAGGTCTATAGTTAGAGCTGGTTCAGGTCTATAGTTAAGGCTGGTTCAGGTCTATAGTTAGAGCTGGTTCAGGTCTATAGTTAGAGCTGGTTCAGGTCTATAGTTAAGGCTGGTTCAGGTCTATAGTTAAGGCTGGTTCAGGTCTATAGTTAGAGCTGGTTCAGGTCTATAGTTAAGGCTGGTTCAGGTCTATAGTTAGAGATGGTTCAGGTCTATAGTTAGAGCTGGTTCAGGTCTATAGTTAGAGCTGGTTCAGGTCTATAGTTAAGGCTGGTTCAGGTCTATAGTTAAGGCTAGTTCAGGTCTATAGTTAAGGCTAGTTCAGGTCTATAGTTAAGGCTGGTTCAGGTCTATAGTTAAGGCTGGTTCAGGTCTATAGTTAAGGCTAGTTCAGGTCTATAGTTAAGGCTGGTTCAGGTCTATAGTTAAGGCTGGCTCAGGTCTATAGTTAAGGCTAGTTCAAGGTATATAGTTAAGGCTAGTTCAGGTCTATAGTTAGAGCTGGTTCAGGTCTATAGTTAAGGCTGGTTCAGGTCTATAGTTAAGGCTGGTTCAGGTCTATAGTTAAGGCTAGTTCAGGTCTATAGTTAGAGCTGGTTCAGGTCTATAGTTAAGGCTGGTTCATGTCTATAGTTAAGGCTAGTTCAGGTCTATAGTTAAGGCTAGTTCAGGTCTATAGTTAAGGCTGGTTCAGGTCTATAGTTAAGGCTGGTTCAGGTCTATAGTTAAGGCTAGTTCAGGTCTATAGTTAAGGCTGGTTCAGGTCTATAGTTAAGGCTGGTTCATGTTTATAGTTAAGGCTGGTTCACGTGTATAGTTAAGGCTGGTTCAGGTCTATAGTTAAGGCTGGTTCAGGTCTATAGTTAGAGCTGGTTCAGGTCTATAGTTAAGGCTGGTTCAGGTCTATAGTTAGAGCTGGTTCAGGTCTATACTTAAGGCTAGTTCAGGTCTATAGTTAAGGCTGGTTCAGGTCTATAGTCAGAGCTGGTTCAGGTCTATAGTTAGAGCTGGTTCAGGTCTATAGTTAGGACTGGTTCAGGTCTATAGTTAAGGCTAGTTCATGTGTATAGTTAAGGCTGGTTCATGTCTATAGTTAAGGCTGGTTCAGGTCTATAGTTAAGGCTGGTTCAGGTCTATAGTTAAGGCTGGTTCAGGTCTATAGTTAGAGCTGGTTCAGGTCTATAGTTAAGGCTGGTTCAGGTATATAGTTAGAGCTGGTTCAGGTCTATAGTTAAGGCTAGTTCAGGTCTATAGTTAAGGCTGGTTCAGGTCTATAGTCAGAGCTGGTTCAGGTCTATAGTTAGAGCTGGTTCAGGTCTATAGTTAGGACTGGTTCAGGTCTATAGTTAAGGCTAGTTCATGTGTATAGTTAAGGCTGGTTCATGTCTATAGTTAAGGCTGGTTCAGGTCTATAGTTAAGGCTGGTTCAGGTCTATAGTTAGAGCTGGTTCAGGTCTATAGTTAAGGCTGGTTCAGGTCTATAGTTAAGGCTAGTTCAGGTCTATAGTTAGAGCTGGTTCAGGTCTATAGTTAGAGCTAGTTCAGGTCTATAGTTAAGGCTGGTTCAGGCCTATAGTTAGAGCTAGTTCAGGTCTATAGTTAGAGCTGGTTCAGGTCTATAGTTAAGGCTGGTTCAGGTCTATAGATCGGACTGGTTCAGGTCTATAGTTAGAGCTGGTTCAGGTCTATAGTTAGAGCTGGTTCAGGTCTATAGTTAAGGCTGGTTCAGGTCTATAGTTAAGGCTGGTTCAGGTCTATAGTTAGAGCTGGTTCAGGTCTATAGTTAAGGCTGGTTCAGGTATATAGTTAGAGCTGGTTCAGGTCTATAGTTAAGGCTGGTTCAGGTCTATAGTTAGAGCTGGTTCAGGTCTATAGTTAAGGCTAGTTCAGGTCTATAGTTAGAGCTGGTTCAGGTCTATAGTTAAGGCTGGTTCAGGTCTATAGTTAAGGCTGGTTCAGGTCTATAGTTAGAGCTGGTTCAGGTCTATAGTTAAGGCTAGTTCAGGTCTATAGTTAGAGCTGGTTCAGGTCTATTGTTAGAGCTGGTTCAGGTCTATAGTTAGAGCTGGTTCAGGTCTATAGTTAGAGCTGGTTCAGGTCTATAGTTAAGGCTAGTTCATGTCTATAGTTAGAGCTGGTTCAGGTCTATAGTTAGAGCTGGTTCAGGTCTATAGTTAAGGCTGGTTCAGGTCTATAGTTAGAGCTGGTTCAGGTCTATAGTTAAGGCTAGTTCATGTCTATAGTTAGAGCTGGTTCAGGTCTATAGTTAAGGCTGGTTCAGGTCTATAGTTAGAGCTGGTTCAGGTCTATAGTTAAGGCTGGTTCAGGTCTATAGTTAGAGCTGGTTCAGGTCTATAGTTAAGGCTAGTTCATGTCTATAGTTAGAGCTGGTTCAGGTCTATAGTTAAGGCTAGTTCATGTCTATAGTTAGAGCTGGTTCAGGTCTATAGTTAAGGCTAGTTCATGTCTATAGTTAGAGCTGGTTCAGGTCTATAGTTAGAGCTGGTTCAGGTCTATAGTTAAGGCTGGTTCAGGTCTATAGTTAGAGCTGGTTCAGGTCTATAGTTAAGGCTAGTTCATGTCTATAGTTAGAGCTGGTTCAGGTCTATAGTTAAGGCTAGTTCATGTCTATAGTTAGAGCTGGTTCAGGTCTATAGTTAAGGCTGGTTCAGGTCTATAGTTAGAGCTGGTTCAGGTCTATAGTTAAGGCTGGTTCAGGTCTATAGTTAGAGCTGGTTCAGGTCTATAGTTAAGGCTGGTTCAGGTCTATAGTTAGAGCTGGTTCAGGTCTATAGTTAAGGCTGGTTCAGGTCTATAGTTAGAGCTGGTTCAGGTCTATAGTTAAGGCTGGTTCAGGTCTATAGTTAGAGCTGGTTCAGGTCTATAGTTAAGGCTGGTTCAGGTCTATAGTTAGAGCTGGTTCAGGTCTATAGTTAAGGCTGGTTCAGGTTTAGCCATAAAAAGATTTGGTGAATCTTTAGAGAGGACAAGTAAATAAAGGAGTCTGGACAAGATACCGTGTGAAGAAACTGAACAGATAAAAAGTGAAATATTCAGAGTCTCTGAGTCTCAGACTCTCTGAGTCTCTGTGGGGGGGAACTGGTCTCCATTAGAGTCCGTAGAGATCTGATAACATTTAGCTGATCTGCTGGTGGGCCGGATTAGACCTCTGCTGCGCACACGCATGCATAAGCGTGGACCCACTCACACACACACATACGCACATGCAAAAGCTTCAGCTAAATGACATGTAATGTAATGATAACAATACTATCAATCACCTGACTGTATCGATAACAAGACTCCTGACTCTGGAAACATGTTTTGGGATTGAGTGAGTTGACTAAACTAGATGAACAGTGTGTCTTCATGGAAGACATGCTGAGGGTAATGGACCTGTACTATACTTTTTCTAGTCTTTAACACCACATGACATCATTCACCCATTCACACACTGATGGGAGGAGCTAAGGTTCCACCTGTCCATCAGCAGTAACTAACATTCACACACTGATGGGAGGAGCTAAGGTTCCACCTGTCCATCAGCAGTAACTAACATTCACACACTGATGGGAGGAGCTAAAGTTCCACCTGTCCATCAGCAGTAACTAACATTCACACACTGTAGAACAGCTACAGGAGACATTTAGGGGTTAATTGCTTTGCCCATGGACACATCAACATGGGCTAAGGGAGCTGGGGATTGAACCGCCGATCTTCTGATTGAAGGACGACCCTGCTCACCACTGAACCACAGTCGCCCCACCTGATCGCCTCAGACCGCCTGCTGATTGGCTGACAGCAACAACTAGGATGTGAGCGGAGTGTGACAGAGCTGCTGACGGGACTTTTTTAGACTAGAGTTTAAATATTTCTTTGTATTTCAGCCATGACCTCTGGAGGCGGGACATCTGCTGAAGTCTGGATTCAGCATTCATTCCCACAGTCTCACAGAAACCCCTTGACTTTGTTTTCTGGGCTACGAGTAATTCAGCTGCTCCGCCTCCAAAAGGAGATGCTGAGTCACCTGAAGCTGTTTGGTAGCTCACAAACACCAGAAACACACGAGACAACAACATGAAAACTGTCCATTTAGAGAGACGGAAATGTCTCATCACACGTAGAGATGGAGGTTCTGCCACACGGTTCCTGACGTAGTCAGAACCTGGAGGAGTTTTATAAGCCTGCGTTTGTGTTTGTGTCTTTCAGATCCGATGCACGGTCCCCGTCGTCTCGAGGTCATGGACATTCAGTCCAAACAGGTGACCCTGCGATGGGAACCGTTCGGATACAACGTGACCCGCTGCCACAGCTACAACCTGACGGTGCAGTACCGCTACAAACCTGCAGGGACCGCTAGCAGGTAAAGATGGGGGGACACAGGTGGAGACACCGGGTAAAGACAAGGAGGTAAAGACGAGGACAGACATTTATGCAAAGGTGGAGGCCACCAGGTAAAGACGAGGACAGACATTTATACAAAGGTGGAGGCCACCAGGTAAAGACGAGGACGGATATTTATACAAAGGTGGAGGCCACCAGGTAAAGACGAGGACAGATATTTATACAAAGGTGGAGGCCACCAGGTAAAGACGAGGACGGATATTTATACAAAGGTGGAGGCCACCAGGTAAAGACGAGGACAGACATTTATACAAAGGTGGAGGCCACCAAGTAAAGACGAGGACGGACATTTATGCAAAGGTGGAGGCCACCAGGTAAAGACGAGGACAGACATTTATACAAAGGTGGAGGCCACCAGGTAAAGACGAGGACAGACATTTATACAAAGGTGGAGGCCACCAGGTAAAGACGAGGACGGATATTTATACAAAGGTGGAGGCCACCAGGTAAAGACGAGGACAGACATTTATACAAAGGTGGAGGCCACCAGGTAAAGACAAGGACAGACATTTATGCAAAGGTGGAGGCCACCAGGTAGAGACGAGGACAGACATTTATACAAAGGTGGAGGCCACCAGGTAAAGACGAGGACAGACATTTATACAAAGGTGGAGGCCACCAGGTAAAGACAAGGACAGACATTTATACAAAGGTGGAGGCCACCAGGTAAAGACAAGGACAGACATTCATAGAAAAGTGGAGGCCACCAGGTAAAGACGAGGACGGACATTTATACAAAGGTGGAGGCCACCAGGTAAAGACGAGGACAGACATTTATAGAAAAGTGGAGGCCACCAGGTAAAGACGAGGACGGACATTTATAGAAAAGTGGAGGCCACCAGGTAAAGACAAGGACAGACATTTATACAAAGGTGGAGGCCACCAGGTAAAGACGAGGACAGACATTTATAGAAAAGTGGAGGCCACCAGGTAAAGACAAGGACAGACATTTATACAAAGGTGGAGGCCACCAGGTAAAGACGAGGACAGACATTTATACAAAGGTGGAGGCCACCAGGTAAAGACGAGGACGGACATTTATAGAAAAGTGGAGGCCACCAGGTAAAGACAAGGACAGACATTTATGCAAAGGTGGAGGCCACCAGGTAAAGACGAGGACAGACATTTATACAAAGGTGGAGGCCACCAAGTAAAGACGAGGACGGACATTCATAGAAAGGTGGAGGCCACCAGGTAAAGACGAGGACAGACATTTATACAAAGGTGGAGGCCACCAGGTAAAGACGAGGACAGACATTTATACAAAGGTGGAGGCCACCAGGTAAAGACAAGGACAGACATTTATGCAAAGGTGGAGGCCACCAGGTAAAGACGAGGACAGACATTTATACAAAGGTGGAGGCCACCAAGTAAAGACGAGGACGGACATTCATAGAAAGGTGGAGGCCACCAGGTAAAGACGAGGACAGACATTTATACAAAGGTGGAGGCCACCAGGTAAAGACGAGGACAGACATTTATACAAAGGTGGAGGCCACCAGGTAAAGACAAGGACAGACATTTATACAAAGGTGGAGGCCACCAGGTAAAGACGAGGACAGACATTTATACAAAGGTGGAGGCCACCAGGTAAAGACGAGGACAGACATTTATACAAAGGTGGAGGCCACCAGGTAAAGACAAGGACAGACATTTATGCAAAGGTGGAGGCCACCAGGTAAAGACGAGGACAGACATTTATACAAAGGTGGAGGCCACCAAGTAAAGACGAGGACGGACATTCATAGAAAGGTGGAGGCCACCAGGTAAAGACGAGGACAGACATTTATACAAAGGTGGAGGCCACCAAGTAAAGACGAGGACGGACATTCATAGAAAGGTGGAGGCCACCAGGTAAAGACGAGGACAGACATTTATACAAAGGTGGAGGCCACCAGGTAAAGACGAGGACAGACATTTATAGAAAAGTGGAGGCCACCAGGTAAAGACGAGGACAGACATTTATAGAAAAGTGGAGGCCACCAGGTAAAGACGAGGACGGACATTTATAGAAAAGTGGAGGCCACCAGGTAAAGACGAGGACGGACATTTATAGAAAAGTGGAGGCCACCAGGTAAAGACGAGGACAGACATTTATAGAAAAGTGGAGGCCACCAGGTAAAGACGAGGACAGACATTTATGCAA
>NC_046985.1:285000-322500 GCF_009769545.1 Cyclopterus lumpus | reverse complement strand
TTGCGTTGCTCTGTAGCGTTGGTCTGTAGAGAGAAACTACTTTTGTTGCTCTGTAGAGAGAAACATCCTTTTGTTGCTCTGTTGAGAGAAACATCCTTTTGTTGCTCTGTAGAGAGAAACATCCTTTTGTTGCTCTGTAGAGAGAAACATCCTTTTGTTGCTCTGTAGAGAGAAACATCCTTTTGTTGCTCTGTAGAGAGAAACGTCCTTTTGTTGCTCTGTTGAGAGAAACATCCTTTTGTTGCTCTGTAGAGAGAAACATCCTTTTGTTGCTCTGTAGAGAGAAACGTCCTTTTGTTGCTCTGTTGAGAGAAACATCCTTTTGTTGCTCTGTTGAGAGAAACATCCTTTTGTTGCTCTGTTGAGAGAAACATCCTTTTGTTGCTCTGTTGAGAGAAACATCCTTTTGTTGCTCTGTTGAGAGAAACATCCTTTTGTTGCTCTGTAGAGAGAAACATCCTTTTGTTGCTCTGTAGAGAGAAACATCCTTTTGTTGCTCTGTTGAGAGAAACATCCTTTTGTTGCTCTGTTGAGAGAAACATCCTTTTGTTGCTCTGTAGAGAGAAACATCCTTTTGTTGCTCTGTTGAGAGAAACATCCTTTTGTTGCTCTGTTGAGAGAAACATCCTTGCGTTGCTCTGTAGCGTTGGTCTGTAGAGAGAAACTACTTTTGTTGCTCTGTAGAGAGAAACATCCTTTTGTTGCTCTGTTGAGAGAAACATCCTTGCGTTGCTCTGTAGCGTTGGTCTGTAGAGAGAAACTACTTTTGTTGCTCTGTTGAGTGAAACGTCCTTTTGTTGCTCTGCGGACAGAAACATCCTCTGTAGAGAGAGCAGGACTCTCTGTTTACGTCAGTGATAACCGTTGCTCAGACGCGATGATGTCATATTTTCTGACCAGAGCAACGCTATGTTGCTCTTTACTTCCATCCTCATGTTCTCCATGAATGTACCAATGTTTCTGCTCTATGTTTTTTTAATCACATATTCAAGTGCACGTCTCTGCTCAAAGACCTCACTTCACTCAAACATGATGATTTAATCCACGTCTCCAATGATGTCCCGATTCCTCCGTAGAAAGAGAAACAAAATGAAACGCACAGCTGGTGGCTCGTTCAGGGGGCGTGGGAGAACAGAGCGCTTTACAGAACACATGTCGACACTGAATCATTTCAAGTGAATTGAGGATTTTTCTTTTCATTCAGGAACCAGACAAAAGATGAAAAGAGTCTGTGTGTGTGTGTGTGTGTGTGTGTGTGTGTGTGTGTATGTATGGGTAAGAGAAGTGTGGTGTGTTAATTGACATGATAGTTTATGTGAAATCCATCAGATTGAACAGATGCTGCTCAGAGATACGGTTACATGTTTGTGTGTGTTTATATTTAACTTTGCTTTTGTCTCTTCTGACACCAGAGAGAGTTGTGGCCCTCAGGCGCCAGAACACACACACACGCACACACACACCCACACACACGCACACACACACTCATTTATAAGAGCCTCAGATCGCAGGACAAAAGGTGTTGCCGCGAGCGACCTGCAGCTGTAATCAGATTACTGTCACACACACACACACAAGTGCTGCAACGTGAGCGTGAAGAAATGTAATTGGAGACGGTTTGTCAAAGAGAGAGAGAAGTGAGGGGGAGGAGAAAGTGAAGAAATGATTGAATCTGTCGCTTTTCTGTTCTCTATGGGGAATTAAACAATACAGATACTGTGTGTGTGCTTGTGTGTGTGTGTTAGTTAGATATAAAAACACAACCCTTGTTTCCATCATTTACCCGGAACGCAACACAGCGGTTGTGTTCCGGGGTAAATGTTGTAAAGAGTTTCTTTACATTTCATTTAGCTGACGCGTTTATCCAAAGCAACTTACATTTATGGTACATTCATACACCGTAGAGCAGCTACAGGGAGCAATGCAGACTAGGGTGGGAATTGAACTGCCGACCCCCAGAGTCGGTAGATGTTTTAGTAGAGTCGGTAGATGTTTTATTAGAGTCGGTAGATGTTTTTGTAGAGTCGGTAGATGTTTTATTAGAGTCGGTAGATGTTTTTGTAGAGTCGGTAGATGTTTTATTAGAGTCGGTAGATGTTTTAGTAGAGTCGGTAGATGTTTTAGTAGAGTCGGTAGATGTTTTTGTAGAGTCGGTAAATGTTTTATTAGAGTCGGTAGATGTTTTATTAGAGTCGGTAGATGTTTTTGTAGAGTTGGTAAATGTTTTATTAGAGTCGGTAGATGTTTTATTAGAGTCGTTAGATGTTTTTGTAGAGTTGGTAAATGTTTTATTAGAGTCGGTAGATGTTTTATTAGAGTCGGTAGATGTTTTTGTAGGGTCGGTAAATGTTTTATTAGAGTCGGTAAATGTTTTTGTAGAGTCGGTAGATGTTTTTGTAGAGTCGGTAGATGTTTTTGTAGAGTCGGTAAATGTTTTTGTAGAGTCGGTAGATGTTTTATTAGAGTCGGTAGATGTTTTTGTAGAGTCGGTAGATGTTTTTGTAGAGTCGGTAGATGTTTTTGTAGAGTCGGTAAATGTTTTTGTAGAGTCGGTAGATGTTTTTGTAGAGTCGGTAGATGTTTTATTAGAGTCGGTAGATGTTTTATTAGAGTCGGTAGATGTTTTTGTAGAGTCGGTAGATGTTTTTGTAGAGTCGGTAGATGTTTTTGTAGAGTCGGTAGATGTTTTATTAGAGTCGGTAGATGTTTTTGTAGAGTCGGTAGATGTTTTTGTAGAGTCGGTAGATGTTTTTGTAGAGTCGGTAAATGTTTTTGTAGAGTCGGTAGATGTTTTATTAGAGTCGGTAGATGTTTTTGTAGAGTCGGTAGATGTTTTTGTAGAGTCGGTAAATGTTTTTGTAGAGTCGGTAGATGTTTTTGTAGAGTCGGTAGATGTTTTTGTAGACTCGGTAAATGTTTTTGTAGAGTCGGTAGATGTTTTTGTAGAGTCGGTAGATGTTTTTGTAGAGTCGGTAAATGTTTTATTAGAGTCGGTAGATGTTTTATTAGAGTCGGTAGATGTTTTTGTAGAGTCGGTAGATGTTTTTGTAGAGTCGGTAAATGTTTTTGTAGAGTCGGTAGATGTTTTATTAGAGTCGGTAGATGTTTTATTAGAGTCGGTAGATGTTTTTGTAGAGTCGGTAAATGTTTTTGTAGAGTCGGTAAATGTTTTTGTAGAGTCGGTAAATGTTTTTGTAGAGTCTGTAAATGTTTTTGTAGAGTCGGTAGATGTTTTATTAGTCGGTAGATGTTTTTGTAGAGTCGGTAGATGTTTTTGTAGAGTCAGTAGATGTTTTATTAGAGTCGGTAGATGTTTTTGTAGAGTCGGTAGATGTTTTTGTAGAGTCGGTAAATGTTTTTGTAGAGTCGGTAGATGTTTTATTAGAGTCGGTAGATGTTTTTGTAGAGTCGGTAGATGTTTTTGTAGAGTCGGTAAATGTTTTTGTAGAGTCGGTAAATGTTTTATTAGAGTCGGTAGATGTTTTATTAGAGTCGGTAGATGTTTTTGTAGTCGGTAGATGTTTTTGTAGAGTCGGTAAATGTTTTTGTAGAGTCGGTAAATGTTTTTGTAGAGTCGGTAGATGTTTTATTAGAGTCGGTAGATGTTTTTGTAGAGTCGGTAGATGTTTTTGTAGAGTCGGTAAATGTTTTATTAGAGTCGGTAGATGTTTTATTAGAGTCGGTAAATGTTTTTGTAGTCGGTAGATGTTTTTGTAGAGTCGGTAGATGTTTTTGTAGAGTCGGTAAATGTTTTTGTAGAGTCGGTAAATGTTTTATTAGAGTCGGTAGATGTTTTATTAGAGTCGGTAGATGTTTTTGTAGAGTCGGTAGATGTTTTTGTAGACTCGGTAAATGTTTTATTAGAGTCGGTAAATGTTTTTGTAGAGTCGGTAGATGTTTTTGTAGAGTCGGTAGATGTTTTGCTAGAGTCGGTAGATGTTTTTGTAGAGTCGGTAGATGTTTTTGTAGAGTCGGTAAATGTTTTTGTAGAGTCGGTAGATGTTTTATTAGAGTCGGTAGATGTTTTTGTAGAGTCGGTAAATGTTTTTGTAGAGTCGGTAGATGTTTTTGTAGAGTCGGTAAATGTTTTTGTAGAGTCGGTAGATGTTTTTGTAGAGTCGGTAGATGTTTTTGTAGACTCGGTAAATGTTTTTGTAGAGTCGGTAGATGTTTTTGTAGAGTCGGTAGATGTTTTTGTAGACTCGGTAAATGTTTTTGTAGAGTCGGTAAATGTTTTATTAGAGTCGGTAGATGTTTTATTAGAGTCGGTAGATGTTTTTGTAGAGTCGGTAGATGTTTTTGTAGAGTCGGTAGATGTTTTTGTAGAGTCGGTAGATGTTTTTGTAGAGTCGGTAAATGTTTTATTAGAGTCGGTAGATGTTTTATTAGAGTCGGTAGATGTTTTTGTAGAGTCGGTAAATGTTTTATTAGAGTCGCTAGATGTTTTTGTAGAGTCGGTAAATGTTTTTGTAGAGTCGGTAAATGTTTTTGTAGAGTCGGTAGATGTTTTATTAGAGTCGGTAGATGTTTTTGTAGAGTCGGTAAATGTTTTTGTAGAGTCGGTAAATGTTTTTGTAGAGTCGGTAAATGTTTTTGTAGAGTCTGTAAATGTTTTTGTAGAGTCTGTAAATGTTTTTGTAGAGTCTGTAAATGTTTTTGTAGAGTCGGTAGATGTTTTATTAGTCGGTAGATGTTTTTGTAGAGTCGGTAGATGTTTTTGTAGAGTCGGTAGATGTTTTATTAGAGTCGGTAGATGTTTTTGTAGAGTCGGTAGATGTTTTTGTAGAGTCGGTAAATGTTTTTGTAGAGTCGGTAGATGTTTTATTAGAGTCGGTAGATGTTTTTGTAGAGTCGGTAGATGTTTTTGTAGAGTCGGTAAATGTTTTTGTAGAGTCGGTATATGTTTTATTAGAGTCGGTAGATGTTTTATTAGAGTCGGTAGATGTTTTTGTAGTCGGTAGATGTTTTTGTAGAGTCGGTAAATGTTTTTGTAGAGTCGGTAAATGTTTTTGTAGAGTCGGTAGATGTTTTATTAGAGTCGGTAGATGTTTTTGTAGAGTCGGTAGATGTTTTTGTAGAGTCGGTAAATGTTTTTGTAGAGTCGGTAGATGTTTTTGTAGAGTCGGTAGATGTTTTTGTAGAGTCGGTAGATGTTTTTGTAGAGTCGGTAGATGTTTTATTAGAGTCGGTAGATGTTTTTGTAGAGTCGGTAGATGTTTTTGTAGAGTCGGTAAATGTTTTTGTAGAGTCGGTAGATGTTTTATTAGAGTCGGTAGATGTTTTTGTAGAGTCGGTAGATGTTTTATTAGTCGGTAGATGTTTTTGTAGAGTCGGTAGATGTTTTATTAGAGTCGGTAGATGTTTTTGTAGAGTCGGTAGATGTTTTTGTAGAGTCGGTAAATGTTTTATTAGAGTCGGTAGATGTTTTATTAGAGTCGGTAAATGTTTTTGTAGAGTCGGTAGATGTTTTTGTAGAGTCGGTAGATGTTTTTGTAGAGTCGGTAAATGTTTTTGTAGAGTCGGTAAATGTTTTATTAGAGTCGGTAGATGTTTTATTAGAGTCGGTAGATGTTTTTGTAGAGTCGGTAGATGTTTTTGTAGACTCGGTAAATGTTTTATTAGAGTCGGTAAATGTTTTTGTAGAGTCGGTAGATGTTTTTGTAGAGTCGGTAGATGTTTTGCTAGAGTCGGTAGATGTTTTTGTAGAGTCGGTAGATGTTTTTGTAGAGTCGGTAAATGTTTTTGTAGAGTCGGTAGATGTTTTATTAGAGTCGGTAGATGTTTTTGTAGAGTCGGTAAATGTTTTTGTAGAGTCGGTAGATGTTTTTGTAGAGTCGGTAAATGTTTTTGTAGAGTCGGTAGATGTTTTTGTAGAGTCGGTAGATGTTTTTGTAGACTCGGTAAATGTTTTTGTAGAGTCGGTAGATGTTTTTGTAGAGTCGGTAGATGTTTTTGTAGACTCGGTAAATGTTTATGTAGAGTCGGTAAATGTTTTATTAGAGTCGGTAGATGTTTTATTAGAGTCGGTAGATGTTTTTGTAGAGTCGGTAGATGTTTTTGTAGAGTCGGTAGATGTTTTTGTAGAGTCGGTAGATGTTTTTGTAGAGTCGGTAAATGTTTTATTAGAGTCGGTAGATGTTTTATTAGAGTCGGTAGATGTTTTTGTAGAGTCGGTAGATGTTTTTGTAGAGTCGGTAAATGTTTTATTAGAGTCGCTAGATGTTTTTGTAGAGTCGGTAAATGTTTTTGTAGAGTTGGTAAATGTTTTTGTAGAGTCGGTAGATGTTTTATTAGAGTCGGTAGATGTTTTTGTAGAGTCGGTAAATGTTTTTGTAGAGTCGGTAAATGTTTTTGTAGAGTCGGTAAATGTTTTTGTAGAGTCTGTAAATGTTTTTGTAGAGTCTGTAAATGTTTTTGTAGAGTCTGTAAATGTTTTTGTAGAGTCGGTAGATGTTTTATTAGTCGGTAGATGTTTTTGTAGAGTCGGTAGATGTTTTTGTAGAGTCGGTAGATGTTTTATTAGAGTCGGTAGATGTTTTTGTAGAGTCGGTAGATGTTTTTGTAGAGTCGGTAAATGTTTTTGTAGAGTCGGTAGATGTTTTATTAGAGTCGGTAGATGTTTTTGTAGAGTCGGTAGATGTTTTTGTAGAGTCGGTAAATGTTTTTGTAGAGTCGGTATATGTTTTATTAGAGTCGGTAGATGTTTTATTAGAGTCGGTAGATGTTTTTGTAGTCGGTAGATGTTTTTGTAGAGTCGGTAAATGTTTTTGTAGAGTCGGTAAATGTTTTTGTAGAGTCGGTAGATGTTTTATTAGAGTCGGTAGATGTTTTTGTAGAGTCGGTAGATGTTTTTGTAGAGTCGGTAAATGTTTTTGTAGAGTCGGTAGATGTTATTGTAGAGTCGGTAGATGTTTTTGTAGAGTCGGTAGATGTTTTTTTAGAGTCGGTAGATGTTTTATTAGAGTCGGTAGATGTTTTTGTAGAGTCGGTAGATGTTTTTGTAGAGTCGGTAAATGTTTTTGTAGAGTCGGTAGATGTTTTATTAGAGTCGGTAGATGTTTTTGTAGAGTCGGTAGATGTTTTATTAGTCGGTAGATGTTTTTGTAGAGTCGGTAGATGTTTTTGTAGAGTCGGTAGATGTTTTATTAGAGTCGGTAGATGTTTTTGTAGAGTCGGTAGATGTTTTTGTAGAGTCGGTAAATGTTTTTGTAGAGTCGGTAGATGTTTTATTAGAGTCGGTATATGTTTTTGTAGAGTCGGTAGATGTTTTTGTAGAGTCGGTAAATGTTTTTGTAGAGTCGGTAAATGTTTTATTAGAGTCGGTAGATGTTTTATTAGAGTCGGTAGATGTTTTTGTAGTCGGTAGATGTTTTTGTAGAGTCGGTAAATGTTTTTGTAGAGTCGGTAAATGTTTTTGTAGAGTCGGTAGATGTTTTTGTAGAGTCGGTAGATGTTTTATTAGAGTCGGTAGATGTTTTATTAGAGTCGGTAGATGTTTTAGTAGAGTCGGTAGATGTTTTTGTAGAGTCGGTAAATGTTTTTGTAGAGTCGGTAAATGTTTTATTAGAGTTGGTAGATGTTTTATTAGAGTCGGTCGATGTTTTAGTAGAGTCGGTAGATGTTTTATTAGAGTCGGTAGATGTTTTTGTAGAGTCGGTAGATGTTTTTGTTTTTGTAAAGTCGGTAGATGTTTTTGTAGAGTCGGTAAATGTTTTATTAGAGTCGGTAGATGTTTTATTAGAGTCGGTAGATGTTTTTGTAGTCGGTAGATGTTTTTGTAGAGTCGGTAAATGTTTTATTAGAGTCGGTAGATGTTTTTGTAGTCGGTAGATGTTTTTGTAGAGTCGGTAAATGTTTTATTAGAGTCGGTAGATGTTTTTGTAGAGTCGGTAAATGTTTTTGTAGAGTCGGTAAATGTTTTTGTAGAGTCGGTAGATGTTTTATTAGAGTCGGTAGATGTTTTTGTAGAGTCGGTAAATGTTTTTGTAGAGTCGGTAAATGTTTTTGTAGAGTCTGTAAATGTTTTTGTAGAGTCGGTAGATGTTTTATTAGTCGGTAGATGTTTTTGTAGAGTCGGTAGATGTTTTTGTAGAGTCGGTAGATGTTTTATTAGAGTCGGTAGATGTTTTTGTAGAGTCGGTAGATGTTTTTGTAGAGTCGGTAGATGTTTTTGTAGAGTCGGTAAATGTTTTATTAGAGTCGGTAGATGTTTTATTAGAGTCGGTAGATGTTTTTGTAGAGTCGGTAGATGTTTTTGTAGAGTCGGTAAATGTTTTATTAGAGTCGGTAGATGTTTTTGTAGAGTCGGTAGATGTTTTTGTAGAGTCGGTAAATGTTTTTGTAGAGTCGGTAAATGTTTTTGTAGAGTCGGTAGATGTTTTTGTAGAGTCGGTAGATGTTTTATTAGAGTCGGTAGATGTTTTTGTAGAGTCGTTAGATGTTTTTTTAGAGTCGGTAAATGTTTTTGTAGAGTCGGTAGATGTTTTATTAGAGTCGGTAGATGTTTTATTAGTCGGTAGATGTTTTTGTAGAGTCGGTAGATGTTTTTGTAGAGTCGGTAGATGTTTTATTAGAGTCGGTAGATGTTTTATTAGAGTCGGTAAATGTTTTTGTAGAGTCGGTAGATGTTTTTGTAGAGTCGGTAGATGTTTTTGTAGAGTCGGTAAATGTTTTTGTAAAGTCGGTAAATGTTTTTGTAGAGTCGGTAAATGTTTTTGTAGAGTCGGTAAATGTTTTTGTAAAGTCGGTAGATGTTTTTGTAGAGTCGGTAAATGTTTTTGTAAAGTCGGTAAATGTTTTTGTAAAGTCGGTAAATGTTTTTGTAGAGTCGGTAAATGTTTTTGTAAAGTCGGTAAATGTTTTTGTAGAGTCGGTAAATGTTTTTGTAAAGTCGGTAGATGTTTTTGTAAAGTCGGTAAATGTTTTTGTAGGGTCGGTAAATGTTTTTGTAGAGTCGGTAGATGTTTTATTAGAGTCGGTAGATGTTTTTGTAGAGTCGGTAAATGTTTTTTTAGAGTCGGTAAATGTTTTTATAGAGTCGGTAGATGTTTTTGTAGAGTCGGTAGATGTTTTTGTAGAGTCGGTAAATGTTTTATTAGAGTCGGTAGATTTTTTTGTAGAGTCGGTAAATGTTTTTGTAGAGTCGGTAGATGTTTTTGTAGAGTCGGTAGATGTTTTTGTAGAGTCGGTAGATGTTTTTGTAGAGTCGGTAGATGTTTTTTTAGAGTCGGTAGATGTTTTATTAGAGTCGGTAGATGTTTTTGTAGAGTCGGTAGATGTTTTTGTAGAGTCGGTAAATGTTTTTGTAGAGTCGGTAGATGTTTTATTAGAGTCGGTAGATGTTTTTGTAGAGTCGGTAGATGTTTTATTAGTCGGTAGATGTTTTTGTAGAGTCGGTAGATGTTTTTGTAGAGTCGGTAGATGTTTTATTAGAGTCGGTAGATGTTTTTGTAGAGTCGGTAGATGTTTTTGTAGAGTCGGTAAATGTTTTTGTAGAGTCGGTAGATGTTTTATTAGAGTCGGTATATGTTTTTGTAGAGTCGGTAGATGTTTTTGTAGAGTCGGTAAATGTTTTTGTAGAGTCGGTAAATGTTTTATTAGAGTCGGTAGATGTTTTATTAGAGTCGGTAGATGTTTTTGTAGTCGGTAGATGTTTTTGTAGAGTCGGTAAATGTTTTTGTAGAGTCGGTAAATGTTTTTGTAGAGTCGGTAGATGTTTTTGTAGAGTCGGTAGATGTTTTATTAGAGTCGGTAGATGTTTTATTAGAGTCGGTAGATGTTTTAGTAGAGTCGGTAGATGTTTTTGTAGTCGGTAAATGTTTTTGTAGAGTCGGTAAATGTTTTATTAGAGTTGGTAGATGTTTTATTAGAGTCGGTAGATGTTTTAGTAGAGTCGGTAGATGTTTTATTAGAGTCGGTAGATGTTTTTGTAGAGTCGGTAGATGTTTTTGTTTTTGTAAAGTCGGTAGATGTTTTTGTAGAGTCGGTAAATGTTTTATTAGAGTCGGTAGATGTTTTATTAGAGTCGGTAGATGTTTTTGTAGTCGGTAGATGTTTTTGTAGAGTCGGTAAATGTTTTATTAGAGTCGGTAGATGTTTTTGTAGTCGGTAGATGTTTTTGTAGAGTCGGTAAATGTTTTATTAGAGTCGGTAGATGTTTTTGTAGAGTCGGTAAATGTTTTTGTAGAGTCGGTAAATGTTTTTGTAGAGTCGGTAGATGTTTTATTAGAGTCGGTAGATGTTTTTGTAGAATCGGTAAATGTTTTTGTAGAGTCGGTAAATGTTTTTGTAGAGTCTGTAAATGTTTTTGTAGAGTCGGTAGATGTTTTATTAGTCGGTAGATGTTTTTGTAGAGTCGGTAGATGTTTTTGTAGAGTCGGTAGATGTTTTATTAGAGTCGGTAGATGTTTTTGTAGAGTCGGTAGATGTTTTTGTAGAGTCGGTAGATGTTTTTGTAGAGTCGGTAAATGTTTTTTTAGAGTCGGTAGATGTTTTATTAGAGTCGGTAGATGTTTTTGTAGAGTCGGTAGATGTTTTTGTAGAGTCGGTAAATGTTTTATTAGAGTCGGTAGATGTTTTTGTAGAGTCGGTAGATGTTTTTGTAGAGTCGGTAAATGTTTTTGTAGAGTCGGTAAATGTTTTTGTAGAGTCGGTAGATGTTTTTGTAGAGTCGGTAGATGTTTTATTAGAGTCGGTAGATGTTTTTGTAGAGTCGTTAGATGTTTTTGTAGAGTCGGTAAATGTTTTTGTAGAGTCGGTAGATGTTTTATTAGAGTCGGTAGATGTTTTATTAGTCGGTAGATGTTTTTGTAGAGTCGGTAGATGTTTTTGTAGAGTCGGTAGATGTTTTATTAGAGTCGGTAGATGTTTTATTAGAGTCGGTAAATGTTTTTGTAGAGTCGTTAGATGTTTTTGTAGAGTCGGTAGATGTTTTTGTAGAGTCGGTAAATGTTTTTGTAGAGTCGGTATATGTTTTATTAGAGTCGGTAGATGTTTTATTAGAGTCGGTAGATGTTTTTGTAGTCGGTAGATGTTTTTGTAGAGTCGGTAAATGTTTTTGTAGAGTCGGTAAATGTTTTTGTAGAGTCGGTAGATGTTTTATTAGAGTCGGTAGATGTTTTTGTAGAGTCGGTAGATGTTTTTGTAGAGTCGGTAAATGTTTTTGTAGAGTCGGTAGATGTTATTGTAGAGTCGGTAGATGTTTTTGTAGAGTCGGTAGATGTTTTTTTAGAGTCGGTAGATGTTTTATTAGAGTCGGTAGATGTTTTTGTAGAGTCGGTAGATGTTTTTGTAGAGTCGGTAAATGTTTTTGTAGAGTCGGTAGATGTTTTATTAGAGTCGGTAGATGTTTTTGTAGAGTCGGTAGATGTTTTATTAGTCGGTAGATGTTTTTGTAGAGTCGGTAGATGTTTTTGTAGAGTCGGTAGATGTTTTATTAGAGTCGGTAGATGTTTTTGTAGAGTCGGTAGATGTTTTTGTAGAGTCGGTAAATGTTTTTGTAGAGTCGGTAGATGTTTTATTAGAGTCGGTATATGTTTTTGTAGAGTCGGTAGATGTTTTTGTAGAGTCGGTAAATGTTTTTGTAGAGTCGGTAGATGTTTTATTAGAGTCGGTAGATGTTTTATTAGGGTCGGTAGATGTTTTAGTAGAGTCGGTAGATGTTTTTGTAGAGTCGGTAAATGTTTTTGTAGAGTCGGTAAATGTTTTATTAGAGTTGGTAGATGTTTTATTAGAGTCGGTAGATGTTTTAGTAGAGTCGGTAGATGTTTTATTAGAGTCGGTAGATGTTTTTGTAGAGTCGGTAGATGTTTTTGTTTTTGTAAAGTCGGTAGATGTTTTTGTAGAGTCGGTAAATGTTTTATTAGAGTCGGTAGATGTTTTATTAGAGTCGGTAGATGTTTTTGTAGTCGGTAGATGTTTTTGTAGAGTCGGTAAATGTTTTATTAGAGTCGGTAGATGTTTTTGTAGTCGGTAGATGTTTTTGTAGAGTCGGTAAATGTTTTATTAGAGTCGGTAGATGTTTTTGTAGAGTCGGTAAATGTTTTTGTAGAGTCGGTAAATGTTTTTGTAGAGTCGGTAGATGTTTTATTAGAGTCGGTAGATGTTTTTGTAGAGTCGGTAAATGTTTTTGTAGAGTCTGTAAATGTTTTTGTAGAGTCGGTAGATGTTTTATTAGTCGGTAGATGTTTTTGTAGAGTCGGTAGATGTTTTTGTAGAGTCGGTAGATGTTTTATTAGAGTCGGTAGATGTTTTTGTAGAGTCGGTAGATGTTTTTGTAGAGTCGGTAGATGTTTTTGTAGAGTCGGTAAATGTTTTATTAGAGTCGGTAGATGTTTTATTAGAGTCGGTAGATGTTTTTGTAGAGTCGGTAGATGTTTTTGTAGAGTCGGTAAATGTTTTATTAGAGTCGGTAGATGTTTTTGTAGAGTCGGTAAATGTTTTTGTAGAGTCGGTAAATGTTTTTGTAGAGTCGGTAAATGTTTTTGTAGAGTCGGTAGATGTTTTTGTAGAGTCGGTAGATGTTTTATTAGAGTCGGTAGATGTTTTTGTAGAGTCGGTAGATGTTTTTGTAGAGTCGGTAAATGTTTTTGTAGAGTCGGTAGATGTTTTATTAGAGTCGGTAGATGTTTTATTAGTCGGTAGATGTTTTTGTAGAGTCGGTAGATGTTTTTGTAGAGTCGGTAGATGTTTTATTAGAGTCGGTAGATGTTTTTGTAGAGTCGGTAAATGTTTTTGTAGAGTCGGTAGATGTTTTTGTAGAGTCGGTAGATGTTTTTGTAGAGTCGGTAAATGTTTTTGTAAAGTCGGTAAATGTTTTTGTAGAGTCGGTAAATGTTTTTGTAGAGTCGGTAAATGTTTTTGTAAAGTCGGTAGATGTTTTTGTAGAGTCGGTAAATGTTTTTGTAAAGTCGGTAAATGTTTTTGTAAAGTCGGTAAATGTGTTTGTAGAGTCGGTAAATGTTTTTGTAAAGTCGGTAAATGTTTTTGTAGAGTCGGTAAATGTTTTTGTAAAGTCGGTAGATGTTTTTGTAGAGTCGGTAAATGTTTTTGTAAAGTCGGTAAATGTTTTTGTAAAGTCGGTAAATGTTTTTGTAGAGTCGGTAAATGTTTTTGTAAAGTCGGTAAATGTTTTTGTAGAGTCGGTAAATGTTTTTGTAAAGTCGGTAGATGTTTTTGTAAAGTCGGTAAATGTTTTTGTAGGGTCGGTAAATGTTTTTGTAGAGTCGGTAGATGTTTTATTAGAGTCGGTAGATGTTTTTGTAGAGTCGGTAAATGTTTTTTTAGAGTCGGTAAATGTTTTTGTAGAGTCGGTAGATGTTTTTGTAGAGTCGGTAGATGTTTTTGTAGAGTCGGTAAATGTTTTATTAGAGTCGGTAGATTTTTTTGTAGAGTCGGTAAATGTTTTTGTAGAGTCGGTAGATGTTTTTGTAGAGTCGGTAGATGTTTTTGTAGAGTCGGTAGATGTTTTTGTAGAGTCGGTAGATGTTTTTTTAGAGTCGGTAGATGTTTTATTAGAGTCGGTAGATGTTTTTGTAGAGTCGGTAGATGTTTTTGTAGAGTCGGTAAATGTTTTTGTAGAGTCGGTAGATGTTTTATTAGAGTCGGTAGATGTTTTTGTAGAGTCGGTAGATGTTTTATTAGTCGGTAGATGTTTTTGTAGAGTCGGTAGATGTTTTTGTAGAGTCGGTAGATGTTTTATTAGAGTCGGTAGATGTTTTTGTAGAGTCGGTAGATGTTTTTGTAGAGTCGGTAAATGTTTTTGTAGAGTCGGTAGATGTTTTATTAGAGTCGGTATATGTTTTTGTAGAGTCGGTAGATGTTTTTGTAGAGTCGGTAAATGTTTTTGTAGAGTCGGTAAATGTTTTATTAGAGTCGGTAGATGTTTTATTAGAGTCGGTAGATGTTTTTGTAGTCGGTAGATGTTTTTGTAGAGTCGGTAAATGTTTTTGTAGAGTCGGTAAATGTTTTTGTAGAGTCGGTAGATGTTTTTGTAGAGTCGGTAGATGTTTTATTAGAGTCGGTAGATGTTTTATTAGAGTCGGTAGATGTTTTAGTAGAGTCGGTAGATGTTTTTGTAGAGTCGGTAAATGTTTTTGTAGAGTCGGTAAATGTTTTATTAGAGTTGGTAGATGTTTTATTAGAGTCGGTAGATGTTTTAGTAGAGTCGGTAGATGTTTTATTAGAGTCGGTAGATGTTTTTGTAGAGTCGGTAGATGTTTTTGTTTTTGTAAAGTCGGTAGATGTTTTTGTAGAGTCGGTAAATGTTTTATTAGAGTCGGTAGATGTTTTATTAGAGTCGGTAGATGTTTTTGTAGTCGGTAGATGTTTTTGTAGAGTCGGTAAATGTTTTATTAGAGTCGGTAGATGTTTTTGTAGTCGGTAGATGTTTTTGTAGAGTCGGTAAATGTTTTATTAGAGTCGGTAGATGTTTTTGTAGAGTCGGTAAATGTTTTTGTAGAGTCGGTAAATGTTTTTGTAGAGTCGGTAGATGTTTTATTAGAGTCGGTAGATGTTTTTGTAGAGTCGGTAAATGTTTTTGTAGAGTCGGTAAATGTTTTTGTAGAGTCTGTAAATGTTTTTGTAGAGTCGGTAGATGTTTTATTAGTCGGTAGATGTTTTTGTAGAGTCGGTAGATGTTTTTGTAGAGTCGGTAGATGTTTTATTAGAGTCGGTAGATGTTTTTGTAGAGTCGGTAGATGTTTTTGTAGAGTCGGTAAATGTTTTTGTAGAGTCGGTAAATGTTTTATTAGAGTCGGTAGATGTTTTATTAGAGTCGGTAGATGTTTTTGTAGAGTCGGTAGATGTTTTTGTAGAGTCGGTAAATGTTTTATTAGAGTCGGTAGATGTTTTTGTAGAGTCGGTAGATGTTTTTGTAGAGTCGGTAAATGTTTTTGTAGAGTCGGTAAATGTTTTTGTAGAGTCGGTAGATGTTTTTGTAGAGTCGGTAGATGTTTTATTAGAGTCGGTAGATGTTTTTGTAGAGTCGGTAGATGTTTTTTTAGAGTCGGTAAATGTTTTTGTAGAGTCGGTAGATGTTTTATTAGAGTCGGTAGATGTTTTATTAGTCGGTAGATGTTTTTGTAGAGTCGGTAGATGTTTTTGTAGAGTCGGTAGATGTTTTATTAGAGTCGGTAGATGTTTTATTAGAGTCGGTAAATGTTTTTGTAGAGTCGGTAGATGTTTTTGTAGAGTCGGTAGATGTTTTTGTAGAGTCGGTAAATGTTTTTGTAAAGTCGGTAAATGTTTTTGTAGAGTCGGTAAATGTTTTTGTAGAGTCGGTAAATGTTTTTGTAAAGTCGGTAGATGTTTTTGTAGAGTCGGTAAATGTTTTTGTAAAGTCGGTAAATGTTTTTGTAAAGTCGGTAAATGTGTTTGTAGAGTCGGTAAATGTTTTTGTAAAGTCGGTAAATGTTTTTGTAGAGTCGGTAAATGTTTTTGTAAAGTCGGTAGATGTTTTTGTAGAGTCGGTAAATGTTTTTGTAAAGTCGGTAAATGTTTTTGTAAAGTCGGTAAATGTTTTTGTAGAGTCGGTAAATGTTTTTGTAAAGTCGGTAAATGTTTTTGTAGAGTCGGTAAATGTTTTTGTAAAGTCGGTAGATGTTTTTGTAAAGTCGGTAAATGTTTTTGTAGGGTCGGTAAATGTTTTTGTAGAGTCGGTAGATGTTTTATTAGAGTCGGTAGATGTTTTTGTAGAGTCGGTAAATGTTTTTTTAGAGTCGGTAAATGTTTTTATAGAGTCGGTAGATGTTTTTGTAGAGTCGGTAGATGTTTTTGTAGAGTCGGTAAATGTTTTATTAGAGTCGGTAGATTTTTTTGTAGAGTCGGTAAATGTTTTTGTAGAGTCGGTAGATGTTTTTGTAGAGTCGGTAGATGTTTTTGTAGAGTCGGTAAATGTTTTTGTAGAGTCGGTAAATGTTTTTGCAGAGTCGGTAGATGTTTTTGTAGAGTCGGTAAATGTTTTTGTAGAGTCGGTAGATGTTTTTGTAGAGTCGGTAAATGTTTTTGTAGAGTCGGTAGATGTTTTTGTAGAGTCGGTAAATGTTTTTGTAGAGTCGGTAGATGTTTTTGTAGAATCGATAGATGTTTTTGTAGAGTTAGTAAATGTTTTAATAGAGTTGGTAAATGTTTTTGTAGAGTTAGTAAATGTTTTAATAGAGTTGGTAAATGTTTTTGTAGACTCGGTAGATGTTTTATTAGAGTCGGTAGATGTTTTAATAGAGTTGGTAGATGCTTTTGAGATAACGCTCTCCTCTGTCAGAGACAGAGCTCTATTTGTTATTTGTAAATTAAATGTATGTACGACAAGAGCGTACGTGTAACCGGAGTCAAATTAAAGCTGATTATGATTCTAAATTCATTTAGGTAGTAACCTAAATGAGTTCACATGCTGAGTGAGCTAACTAGTTGAGTAACTAACTAACCCTAAACAGTTAGTTACTCAACTAGTTAGCTAGCTCAGCATGTGACTCAATTCAATTAAATATCATTTGACCTTTTATTAATGATGGTTATTATAAAGCGTAGTTACTCAAAGTAATACGTTGATGGACAAAACTACCAACGTTTCAGATATTAGAAAGACCCTGTAAATAAAAGTATGTCTGTCTTCCTGTCTGTCTGCCTACAGCAAGTACCAGGTGGTGGTGGAGGAGGAGCGCCCCCGCAGGCAGAGGAGAGGCACTGCAGAGATACTGCGCTGCTATCCGGTGCCGATCCACTTCCAGAACGCCACGCTGCTCAACTCTCAGTATTACTTCAGTGCAGAGCTGCTGATGAGCGAGCTGAGAGCGCCACTGCCCTTCAGTATCGGTCAGCCACGCACACACACAGCTAGTTAGTTAGTTAGTTGATTAACAAGTGAGTGAAACAAACATGCTAGTTAGTTCCCAAGTAAACACACATGTTTGTTAGTTCGTTAGTTAGCTTGTTGGTTCCCAAGTAAACACACATGTTAGTTAGTTAGTTAGTTAGTTAGTTAGTTAGTTAGTTAGTTGATTAACAAGTGAGTGAAACAAACATGCTTGTTGGTTCCCAAGTAAACACACATGTTTGTTAGTTAGTTAGTTAGTTGATTAACATGTGAGTGAAACAAACATGCTAGTTAGTTGCAAAGTAAACACACATGTTAGTTAGTTAGTTAGCTTGTTGGTTCCCAAGTAAACACACATGTTAGTTAGTTAGTTAGTTGATTAACAAGTGAGTGAAACAAACATGCTAGTTAGTTCCCAAGTAAACACACATGTTAGTTAGTTAGTTAGTTAGTTAGTTAGTTAGCTTGTTGGTTTCCAAGTAAACACACATGTTTGTTAGTTAGTTAGTTAGTTAGTTAGCTTGTTGGTTTCCAAGTAAACACACATGTTTGTTAGTTAGTTAGCTTGTTGGTTCCCAAGTAAACACACATGTTTGTTAGTTAGTTAGTTAGCTTGTTGGTTCCCAAGTAAACACACATGTTTGTTAGTTAGTTAGTTAGCTTGTTGGTTCCCAAGTAAACACACATGTTTGTTAGTTAGTTAGTTAGTTAGCTTGTTGGTTCCCAAGTAAACACACATGTTTGTTAGTTAGTTAGTTAGTTGATTAACATGTGAGTGAAACAAACATGCTTGTTGGTTCCCAAGTAAACACACATGTTAGTTAGTTAGTTAGTTAGCTTGTTGGTTTCCAAGTAAACAGACATGTTAGTTAGTTAGTTAGCTTGTTGTTTTCCAAGTAAACACACATGTTAGTTAGTTAGTTAGCTTGTTGGTTTCCAAGTAAACATGTTAGTTAGTTAGTAAACAAACATGATAGTCAGTTGGTCAGCTAGTTGGTTACCAAGTAAAAAAACATGTTAGTTAGTTGTAAGCAAACATGTTAGTTAGTTACCAAGTAAACACACGTGTTTGTTAGTTAGTTGGTTCCCAAGTAAACATACATGTTAGTTAGTAGTTAAATGCTATACTAGTCTGTACACTGGTTGATTAGTAAGTTAGTTATAACATTAACAGAATTGCCAGACTTAACAGGTAAGAGTTAACCTGTTTACACATGTGTATGTACAGGTGATAATAGGACATACAGCGGTTACTGGAATGCTCCTCTGCTGCCTCATAAGAGTTATGGGATCTACTACCAGGCCGTCAGCACTGCTAACGGGGTGAGTCCACCTGTTTACTGTCACACCTGTTGACCATCACACCTGTTCACCAACACGCCTGTTGACCATCACGCCTGTTCACCCTCACGCCTGTTCACCATCACACCTGTTCACCAACACACCTGTTCACCAACACACCTGTTCACCATCACGCCTGATCACCATCACGCCTGTTCACCCTCACGCCTGTTCACCATCACACCTGTTCACCAACACACCTGTTCACCAACACACCTGTTCACCATCACACCTGTTCACCAACACACCTGATCACCATCACACCTGTTCACCAACACACCTGTTCACCCACACACCTGTTCACCAACACACCTGTTCACCATCACACCTGTTCACCATCACACCTGTTCACCAACACACCTGTTCACCCACACACCTGTTCACCCACACACCTGTTCACCAACACACCTGTTCAGCATCACACCTGTTCACCATCACGCCTGTTCACCATCACGCCTGTTCACCCTCACGCCTGTTCACCCTCACGCCTGTTCACCATCACACCTGTTCACCCTCACGCCTGTTCACCCTCACGCCTGTTCACCCTCACGCCTGTTCACCATCACGCCTGTTCACCCTCACGCCTGTTCACCATCACACCTGTTCACCCTCACGCCTGTTCACCCTCACGCCTGTTCACCATCACGCCTGTTCACCCTCACGCCTGTTCACCATCACACCTGTTCACCAACACGCCTGTTCACCATCACGCCTGTTCACCCTCACGCCTGTTCACCATCACACCTGTTCACCAACACACCTGTTCACCAACACACCTGTTCACCATCACGCCTGATCACCATCACGCCTGTTCACCAACACACCTGTTCACCAACACGCCTGTTCACCCTCACGCCTGTTCACCATCACACCTGTTCACCATCACGCCTGATCACCATCACGCCTGTTCACCAACACACCTGTTCACCAACACGCCTGTTCACCCTCACGCCTGTTCACCATCACACCTGTTCACCAACACACCTGTTCACCAACACACCTGTTCACCATCACGCCTGATCACCATCACGCCTGTTCACCAACACACCTGTTCACCAACACGCCTGTTCACCAACACACCTGTTCACCATCACACCTGTTCACCAACACACCTGTTCACCATCACACCTGTTCACCAACACACCTGTTCACCATCACGCCGGTTCACCAACACACCTGTTCACCATCACGCCGGTTCACCAACACACCTGTTGACCATCACACCAGTTCACTAACACACCTGTTGACCATCACACCTGTTCACTAACACACCTGTTGACCATTACACCTGTTCGTCATCATACCTGTTCACCATCACACCAGTTCACTAACACACCTGTTGACCATCACACCTGTTCGTCATCATACCTGTTCACCATCACACCTGATCACCATCACACCTGTTCACCAACACACCTGTTCACCATCACACCTGTTCACCATCACACCAGTTCACCAACACACCTGTTCACCAACACACTTGTTCACCATCACACCTGTTCACCAACACACTTGTTCACCAACACACCTGTTCACCATCACACCTGTTCACCATCACACCAGTTCACCAACACACCTGTTCACCAACACACTTGTTCACCATCACACCTGTTCACCAACACACCTGTTCACCATCACACCTGTTCACCAACACACCTGTTCACCAACACACCTGATCACCATCACACCTGATCACCATCACACCTGTTCACCAACACACCTGTTCACCATCACACCTGTTCACCAACACACCTGATCACCATCACACCTGTTCACCAACACACCTTTTCCCCATCATACCTGTTCACCATCACACCTGTTCACCAACACACCTGATCACCATCACACCTGTTCACCAACACACCTTTTCCCCATCACGCCTGTTCACCAACACACCTGTTCACCATCATACCTGTTCACCATCACACCTTTTCCCCATCACACCTGTTCACCATCACACCTGTTCACCATCACACCTGTTCACCAACACACCTGTTCACCAACACACCTGTTCACCATCACACCTGATCACCATCACACCTGATCACCATCACACCTGTTCACCAACACACCTGATCACCATCACACCTGATCACCATCACACCTGATCACCATCACACCTGTTCACCAACACACCTGTTCACCAACACACCTGATCACCATCACACCTGATCACCATCACACCTGTTCACCAACACACCTGTTCACCATCACACCTGTTCACCAACACACCTGATCACCATCACACCTGTTCACCAACACACCTTTTCCCCATCATACCTGTTCACCATCACACCTGTTCACCAACACACCTGATCACCATCACACCTGTTCACCAACACACCTTTTCCCCATCACGCCTGTTCACCAACACACCTGTTCACCATCATACCTGTTCACCATCACACCTTTTCCCCATCACACCTGTTCACCATCACACCTGTTCACCATCACACCTGTTCACCAACACACCTGTTCACCAACACACCTGTTCACCATCACACCTGTTCACCAACACACCTGATCACCATCACACCTGTTCACCAACACACCTGTTCACCCACACACCTGTTCACCAACACACCTGTTCACCATCACACCTGTTCACCATCACACCTGTTCACCAACACACCTGTTCACCCACACACCTGTTCACCCACACACCTGTTGACCATCACACCTGTTCACCCACACACCTGTTCACCCACACACCTGTTGACCATCACACCTGTTCACCATCACACCAGTTCACTAACACACCTGTTGACCATCACACCTGTTCACCATCACACCTGTTCCCCATTATACCTGTTCATCATCATACCTGTTCACCCTCATACCTGTTCACCCTCATACCTGTTCATCATCACACCTGTTCACCATCACACCTGTTCACCATCACACCTGTTCACCGCTTCACTCAGTTTTGGTCATGATGAATAAACAGGAAGTGTAATGTTGAGATGCAGTTGGTGTTTTAATATGTAGCTGCTGATCTCAGATCAGCTCTCAGCGGTTTCATCAGACTTCAGAATCTCAAGAGACTCTGGTGTCAAGATACCCAATCTCAGTGTATGTGTGTGTGTGTGTGTGTGTGTATGTGTGGTGTGTGTGTGATGTGTGTGTGTGTGTGTGTTACAACAAAGCTTCCACATTATTCTATTATATTATATTCTGTTCGTCAGTTCTCTTTCAATGTCCTCCACTTTTTTGTTCTGTCTGTCTTAACAACCAGAGAAGTGAAACAGAGAGGTATCAAACACACACACACACGCACACACAAACACACACACACACACATACACACACACACACACACATACACACACACACACACACACATACACACAGTTTAATGGGAGTCAGCAGCCTGACCAGTGACACTAAAGCCTGCAGTGGGGGATGTGTGTGTGTGTGTGTTTTGTCACGTATGTGTGTGAAAGGAAGATAATTGTTCATTGTTTTACACACACAGAGAAGTAAAACAGAGAGGTATCACACACACACACACACACACACAAAGATGTTAATTATTGACACCGGGAGGTTTAATTGGTGTGTGTGTGTTGAATAATGCAGCGATCGAAGTGCTTTTTACACACATCGCAGAGACACACCGCTGCATGTGTGTGTGTGTGTGTGTGTGCGTGTGTGAGACGTGTGTGTGTGTGTGTGTGTGTGTGTGTGTGTGAGAGAATGAATATTCATGAGCTCTTGTTGTTAATTTGTTGTCTGTTTGTTAAAACCAGAAAGACACAAGATGTTCTCTCTCGCCTTTCTCTCTCTCTCTTTGTGTGTGTGTGTGTGTGTGTGTGTGTGTGTGTGTGTGTGTGTGTGTGTCTCTCAAGTGTGTCTTGGTTGTTAAATGCCAGCACAGGCACTGATCCACAGCCATTTGCTGTGTGTGTGTGTGTGTGTGTGTGTGTGTGTGTGTGTGTGTGTGTGTGTGTGTGTGTGTGTGTGTGTGTGTGTGTGTGTGTGTGACAGCTAATGTGTCGACATCTGTGTTGACAGGAAACTAATCCCCTTCTCTCTCCAACAGGAGACAAAGATCGACTGTGTGCGAGTCGCCACCAAAGGTAAATACATGTGCTGCATTTTATTTTCAAATTAGATTATTTATTGTCATTCGCATGGGAACCGGACAGATATAGTCAGCTTTGTATTTCAAAAGTCAAATAATAGCAGTAAAAAAATGTGTAATATAAAGATGATAACAATGTAACACATTCAATGAATATGACAGAAATGTATGAATAATTAGTAAAAGGCATGGACCACAATCCAGACCTCCACAATCCATGAAACAAAAGGAGGTAGAGGGGGGGGGGGGGGGTCCAATGGACCCTATGAGACATGATGTCACAAAGACTCTGGGGAGGAAGCAGAGTTAATAAGGTGCAATGGAGAGATGTAAATTCATCCATAAGGAGAGAGAGAAGAGGAGATAGGTGCTCAGTGTATCCTAAAACATCCCCCAGCAGCCTATAAGCCTATAGCAGCATATCAAGGGGCTGGACCAGGGCAAACCTGATTCAGCCCTAACTATAAGGGCTATTAAAGAGGAAAGTCTTAAGTCTGTTCTTAAATGAGGTGACTGTGTCTGCCTCCAGGACTGAAAGTGGAAGCTGGTTCCATAAAAGAGGAGCTTGATAACTGAAGGCTCTGGCTCCCATCCTACTTTTTAGGACTCTAGGAACCACAAGTAGCCCCGCATTTAGTGAGCAGCTCTCTAGTGGGGCAACATGGTACTACAAGCTCCTTAAGATATGATGGTGCATCACCAATCAAGGCTTTGTAGGTGAGGAGAAGAATTTTAAATGTGATTCTTGATTTTACAGGGAGCCAGTGCAGAGCAGCTAATACAGGAGTCATGTGATCTCTTTTCTTAGTTTTTGTGAGTACACGAGCTGCAGCATTCTGGATCAACTGGAGGGACTTAAGAGACTTATTAGAGCAGCCTGATAATAAGGAGTTGCAGTAATCTAGTCTGGAAGTAACAAACGCGTGAACCAGCTTTTCTGCATCTTTTTGGGACAAGATGTGCCTGATTTTTGAAATGTTTACTATTTTATTTTGAAAGGTGAAAAGTTAGCATCAGACAGACAGGCACAAATATAGCACACACTGAACTCTATGCTACGCTAACTCCAGGCTAATGACTCTACGGACATCCAGAGAGCTGTTGAGCAGATAAACAAGCTAACAACACAGTTATTTCCCTCACACACACACTCACACTCACACTCTCACACACACTCTCACACACACTCACACTCACACTGTCACACACACTCACACTCACACTCACACTCACACTGTCACACACACTCACACTCACACACACACTGTCACACACACTCACACTCACACTCACACTCTCACACACACTCTCACACACACTCACACTCACACTCTCACACACACTCACACTCACACTCTCACACACACTCTCACACACACTCACACTCACACTGTCACACACACTCACACTCACACTCACACACACACTGTCACACACACTCACACTCACACTCACACTCTCACACACACTCTCACACACACTCACACTCACACTCTCACTGTCACACACACTCACACTCACACACACACTGTCACACACACACACACTCTCACACACACTCTCACACACACTCACACTCACACTCTCACACACACTCTCACACACACTCACACTCTCACACACACTCTCACACACACTCACACTGTCACACACACTCACACTCACACTCTCACACACACTCTCACACACACTCACACTCTCACACACACTCACACTCACACTCACACTGTCACACACACTCTCACACACACTCACACTCACACTCTCTCACACACTCACACTCACTCTCTCACACACACTCACACTCACACTGTCACACACACTCTCACACACACTCACACTCACACTCTCACACACACTCACACTCACACTCACACTGTCACACACACTCACACTCACACACACACTCACACTCACACACACACTCACACTCACACTCTCACACACACACTCACACTCACACTCACACACACTCACACTCACACTCACACACACTCACACTCACACACACACTCACACACACTCACACTCACACACACACTCACACACTCACACTCACACTCACACACACTCACACACACACTCACACACTCTCACACACACACTCACACACACTCACACTCACACTCACTCTCACACACACTCACACTCACACTGTCACACACACTCACTCACACACACTCACACTCTCACACACACTCACACTCACACTGTCACACACACTCACACTCTCACACACACTCACACTCACATTCACACACACACTCACTCTTACACACACACTCACACTCACACACACACTCACACACACACACACTCTCACACACACTCACACTCACACTGTCACACACACTCACACTCACTCACACACACACACTCACACTCACTCACACACTCACACTCACACTCACACTCACACTCACACACTCACACTCTCACACTCACACTCTCACACACACTCACACTCACTCACACACTCACACTCACACACACACTTACACTCACACTCACACACACACTCACACTCACACTCTCACACCCACACTCACACTCACACACACACTCACACTCACTCACACACTCACACTCACACTCACACTCACACTCACACACTCACACTCTCACACTCACACTCTCACACACACTCACACTCACTCACACACTCACACTCACACACACACTCACACTCACACTCACACACACTCACACTCACACTCACACTCACACACACTCACACACACACTCACACTCACACTCTCACACTCACACACACTCACACTCACACTCACTCTCACACACACTCACACTCACACTGTCACACACACTCACTCACACTGTCACACACACTCACTCACACACACTCACACTCACACACACTCACACTCACACTCTCACACACACTCACACTCACACTCACTCTCACACACACTCACACTCACACTGTCACACCAACTCACTCACACTCTCACACACACTCACACTCACACTCACACACACTCACACTCACACTCACACTCACACACACTCACACACACACTCACACACTCACACTCACACACACTCACGCTCACACACACACTCACACACACTCACACTCACTCTCACACACACACACTCACACACACTCACACTCACACTCACTCTCACACACACTCACACTCACACTGTCACACACACTCACTCACACACACTCACACACACTCACACTCACACTCACTCTCACACACACTCACACTCACACTGTCACACACACTCACACACACACACTCACACTCACACTCTCACACACACTCACACTCACTCACACACTCACACTCACACACACTCTCACACTCACACTCTCACACACACTCACACACACTCACACTCACACTCACTCACACACTCACACTCTCACACTCACACTCACATTCACACACACTCACACTCACACACACACTCACACACACACTCACACTCACTCACACACTCACACTCTCACACACACTCACTCTCACACACACACACACACTCTCACTCTCACACACTCACACTCACACTCTCACACACACACACTTATTGACTTCTGGCTTTAATCAGCTTTTATTGGAGCACATTTCTGGTGGCTAACTACATCAGATGCTGATTGGCTCTAGTGCTCCCCTGGCACCTGTCACTCTGCAGCAGGGGGAGTCCTACCCACACCCCCAGCCCCTCCCCCTTCCCTTCCAGAGTACCCACGATGCCTTGCAGCGATAACAGTGAAAGGAGCTGATGTGAATTTAAAGGAGAGCTGAACGTCTTCTGAATGTTAACTGGACACTTTAGACAAAGAAACACAGTTTGTTCTGAAATGGGAGTTCATTGAAGCTCAGGGTGTCAAAGTGATGATAGTAAATATTCACATTATATTCAATCAACATGTATTAGGAATTAATTATATATCAAGTAATGTGTACATATAAATATAAACATTTAGATACTTCACAGTTCTTGATATGTCAAATTCATATTTTCTTAATATGCATGATAACCAATATAATGGATTCACATTTAAATATATATGTATACATATACACATACATACACACACATATATATATACATATATATATATATATATATATATATATATATATATATATATATATATATGTATATATACTTTTTGTTTCGTCTCTCTTCGTCTCTGCTTGTTTGATGACTAATGCCTCACTGACTGACTGACTGACTGACTGACTGACTGACTGACTGACTGACTGATTAACACACTTCTCTTTCAGGTGTGTTACTAATATTTCTGCTTCAGTAAAACAAACTGCTTCAGCCTCTCTGTCTCTCTGTCTCTCTGCATGCCTTCCTGGATGAACAGCTGCTATAATCATCACCCAGCTCACCACGCCGTACATTCGCATCGCCCCGGCAGCAGGAGACAAGCAGCTCCCAGGTCAGCAGAACTCACAGAACAACTCCAAGAACCATGAGAAACACAAAGGAACACATTAAGAACAATAAGAAACACACAGAAACATTAAGAAACACATAAAGAACGATAAGAAACACATTAAGAACAATGAGAAACACACAGAAACAATAAGAAACACATTAAGAACGATAAGAAACACACAGAAACAATAAGAAACACATTAAGAACAATGAGAAACACACAGAAACATTAAGAAACACATTAAGAACGATAAGAAACACATTAAGAACAATGAGAAACACACAGAAACAATAAGAAACACATAAAGAACGATAAGAAACACATTAAGAACAATGAGAAACACACAGAAACAATAAGAAACACATTAAGAACGATAAGAAACACACAGAAACAATAAGAAACACATTAAGAACAATAAGAAACACATTAAGAACGATAAGAAACACACAGAAACAATAAGAAACACATAAAGAACGATAAGAAACACACAGAAACAATAAGAAACACATAAAGAACGATAAGAAACACATTAAGAACAATAAGAAACACATTAAGAACGATAAGAAACACATTAAGAACAATAAGAAACACATTAAGAACGATAAGAAACACATTAAGAACAATGAGAAACACACAGAAACATTAAGAAACACATAAAGAACAATGAGAAACACATAAAGAACGATAAGAAACACACAGAAACAATAAGAAACACATTAAGAACAATAAGAAACACATTAAGAACAATGAGAAACACACAGAAACATTAAGAAACACATTAAGAACAATAAGAAACACATAAAGAACGATAAGAAACACACAGAAACAATAAGAAACACATTAAGAACAATAAGAAACACATTAAGAACAATGAGAAACACACAGAAACATTAAGAAACACATAAAGAACGATAAGAAACACACAGAAACAATAAGAAACACATTAAGAACAATAAGAAACACATTAAGAACAATAAGAAACACATTAAGAACAATAAGAAACACATTAAGAACAATGAGAAACACACAGAAACATTAAGAAACACATAAAGAACGATAAGAAACACATTAAGAACAATAAGAAACACATTAAGAACAATAAGAAACACATTAAGAACAATAAGAAACACATTAAGAACAATGAGAAACACACAGAAACATTAAGAAACACATAAAGAACGATAAGAAACACACAGAAACATTAAGAAACACATAAAGAACAATGAGAAACACATTAAGAACAATAAGAAACACATTAAGAACAATGAGAAACACACAGAAACATTAAGAAACACATAAAGAACGATAAGAAACACATTAAGAACAATAAGAAACACATTAAGAACAATAAGAAACACATTAAGAACAATAAGAAACACATTAAGAACAATGAGAAACACACAGAAACATTAAGAAACACATAAAGAACGATAAGAAACACATTAAGAACAATAAGAAACACATTAAGAACAATAAGAAACACACAGAAACATTAAGAAACACATAAAGAACAATGAGAAACACATTAAGAACAATGAGAAACACATTAAGAACAATGAGAAACACATTAAGAACAATGAGAAACACATTAAGAACAAATAGAAACACATTAAGAACAATATGAAACACATTAAGAACAATATGAAACACATTAAGAACAATATGAAACACATAAAGAACGATAAGAAACACACAGAAACAATAAGAAACACATTAAGAACAATAAGAAACACAAAGGAACACATTAAGAACAATGAGAAACACATTAAGAACAATAAGAAACACATTAAGAACAATGAGAAACACAAAGGAACACATTAAGAACAATGAGAAACACATTAAGAACAATGAGAAACACATTAAGAACAATAAGAAACACATTAAGAACAATGAGAAACACATTAAGAACAATGAGAAACACATTGAGAACAATGAGAAACACATTAAGAACAATATGAAACACATTAAGAACAATGAGAAACACATAAAGAACAATAAGAAACACATTAAGAACAATGAGAAACACATTAAGAACAATGAGAAACACATTAAGAACAATGAGAAACATATTAAGAACAATGGGAAAGACATAAAGAACAATGAGAAACACATTAAGAACAATATGAAACACATTAAGAACAATGAGAAACACATTAAGAACAAATAGAAACACATTAAGAACAATATGAAACACATTAAGAACAATGAGAAACACATTAAGAACAATATGAAACACATTAAGAACAATATGAAACACATAAAGAACGATAAGAAACACACAGAAACAATAAGAAACACATTAAGAACAATAAGAAACACATTAAGAACGATAAGAAACACACAGAAACAATAAGAAACACATTAAGAACAATAAGAAACACATTAAGAACAATGAGAAACACACAGAAACATTAAGAAACACATAAAGAACGATAAGAAACACACAGAAACAATAAGAAACACATTAAGAACAATAAGAAACACATTAAGAATGATAAGAAACACACAGAAACAATAAGAAACACATTAAGAACAATAAGAAACACACAGAAACATTAAGAAACACATAAAGAACGATAAGAAACACACAGAAACAATAAGAAACACATTAAGAACAATAAGAAACACATTAAGAACAATAAGAAACACATTAAGAACAATAAGAAACACATTAAGAACAATGAGAAACACACAGAAACATTAAGAAACACATAAAGAACGATAAGAAACACACAGAAACAATAAGAAACACATTAAGAACAATAAGAAACACATTAAGAACGATAAGAAACACACAGAAACAATAAGAAACACATTAAGAACAATAAGAAACACACAGAAACATTAAGAAACACATAAAGAACGATAAGAAACACACAGAAACAATAAGAAACACATTAAGAACAATAAGAAACACATTAAGAACAATAAGAAACACATTAAGAACAATAAGAAACACATTAAGAACAATGAGAAACACACAGAAACATTAAGAAACACATAAAGAACGATAAGAAACACATTAAGAACAATAAGAAACACATTAAGAACAATAAGAAACACAATAAGAAACACATTAAGAACAATAAGAAACACATTAAGAACAATGAGAAACACACAGAAACATTAAGAAACACATAAAGAACGATAAGAAACACACAGAAACATTAAGAAACACATAAAGAACAATGAGAAACACATTAAGAACAATGAGAAACACATTAAGAACAATGAGAAACACATTAAGAACAATGAGAAACACATTAAGGACAATATGAAACACATTAAGAACAATGAGAAACACATAAAGAACAATAAGAAACACATTAAGAACAATGAGAAACACACAGAAACATTAAGAAACACATAAAGAACGATAAGAAACACAGAAACAATAAGAAACACATTAAGAACAATAAGAAACACATTAAGAACAATGAGAAACACATTAAGAACAATAAGAAACACATTAAGAACAATAAGAAACACATTAAGAACAATGAGAAACACACAGAAACATTAAGAAACACATAAAGAACGATAAGAAACACATTAAGAACAATAAGAAACACAATAAGAAACACATTAAGAACAATAAGAAACACATTAAGAACAATGAGAAACACACAGAAACATTAAGAAACACATAAAGAACGATAAGAAACACATTAAGAACAATAAGAAACACATAAAGAACAATGAGAAACACACAGAAACATTAAGAAACACATAAAGAACAATGAGAAACACATTAAGAACAATGAGAAACACATAAAGAACAATGAGAAACACATTAAGAACAATGAGAAACACATTAAGAACAATGAGAAACACATTAAGAACAATGAGAAACACATTAAGGACAATATGAAACACATTAAGAACAATGAGAAACACATAAAGAACAATAAGAAACACATTAAGAACAATGAGAAACACATTAAGAACAATGAGAAACACATTGAGAACAATGAGAAACACAAAGGAACACATTAAGAACAATGAGAAACACATTAAGAACGATAAGAAACACATTAAGAACAATGAGAACACATTAAGAACAATAAGAAACACATTAAGAACAATGAGAAACACATTAAGAACAATGAGAAACACATTAAGAACAATATGAAACACATTAAGAACAATGAGAAACACATTAAGAACAATAAGAAACACATAAAGAACAATGAGAAACACATTAAGAACAATATGAAACACATTAAGAACAATATGAAACACATTAAGAACAATGAGAAACACATTAAGAACAATATGAAACACATTAAGAACAATATGAAACACATTAAGAACAATGAGAAACACATTAAGAACAATAAGAAACACATAAAGAACAATGAGAAACACATTAAGAACAATATGAAACACATTAAGAACAATATGAAACACATTAAGAACAATGAGAAACACATTAAGAACAATGGGAAAGACAGAAACAATTCAAGCTTCAAGCAGCGATCTGCGGGTCCTCGTTCCTCCTCGTACGTCTTCGGGGGTACCGGCCGGACGCCGGCTCACGCGGCCAACAATGTCTGCGACCGTCGAGTAAGCGTCTGTGAGTTAGACGTTTTTTTCTTGCATGGAGTGATGCTGGAAATTATACTATACTGCAAACAGTCCACCACTTGCTGTATCCACTGTGTCCACGGCCCGAGACAACATGCATCAACATAATACATTTGAAGTGTATCTGATAAATTCCCTTCATCAGGAGTTTAGTAACCTATAGTGGCATGAAATACACAAGAATTAATGGAAAAATCACACAAAATTCAAAATGGCTGACTTCCGGTACCGTTTAGAGCATGGTCCCAAGAGACTTTCTTTTCAGTTTACATGTTTTTCATATGCCTACCTAGTTTCATAAATGTAAGTGAAACGTAGCGCTGGGGCTGTTTAAATTAATATTTGTAGGGCGCGCTATCGAGCCATATTGCCATTCTGAAGCATTACAATTGTATCAGGTAACTACATCTTTGACTTTAAATGTGTGTGCTAAGTTACGTTTCGAGCATGTTTATTCGGTCACGGCGAAGGATCAGACTTCGCCGATCAAACTTCGCCGATGCTCCAACTCGCCGACCTTCAACGAGTCCATACAACCTTCACAGCGAAGCATTATCAAGGTCTTACGTCTAAGAAATTTATTTGTACCCAAATGCGAGACCTCTAAATTATAAAAATGTTCACCAGTCCTGATATGCATGTCAAATTTAACAACTTGTGGGATATGATAAAGGCCCCAAAAACACTTTCATTGCTAGAGAATAATAATTACACGAAAAACAATAGGTTCCTTTACGACGAAGTCGTCACGAGGACCCTAATAAGAAATCTACGGAAACAAGAAACATACACAAACACACAGAAACAATAACAAACACAGTGAGGTCGTGAGGATGAACTGGGGAGGTCTGGCTGGGGAGGTGGACGGTTCCATGTGCAGAGCCTGAGGGATGTGGTCAGAAGGTTATCAGTGATGGGAGACAACCTGAGAACCTGCTGTTCAATTCAGTTTCAATTCAGTTTATTTTGTATAGCCCAATATCACAAATTACAAATCTGCTTCAGAGGGCTTTACAATCTGTACACATACGACATCCCTGACCTTTGACCTCACATCAGATCAGGAAAAACTCCCCAAAAATAACCTTTCACAGGGAAAAAAGGGAAGAAACCTTCAGGAGAGCAACAGAGGAGGATCCCTCTCCCCGGATGGACAGATGAATAGATGTCATGTGTACAGACATGTGTTGGAACCAGGAGCTGAAGAAGGAGGCCTGGAGGGCATGCAGCCGCGGTTACCGAGGCAACAACCAGACTGAGGAGATTTAGGAACTCCTGAACCGGACCAACACGCCCTCAAGGTTTGAAGCTCATCCACATCCCTGAGATGCTGAAGGCTCTGGACATTGTTGGGCTCTCTTGGCTGACACTTCTCTTCAGTGTCTCGTGGAGGTCTGGATCAGAACTTCTGGAGATGCAGACCGGGTCGGTGGTTTTCATTTTAAAGAAAGGGGACCAGAGAGTGTGCTCCAAAGTTTATTTTAAGGTTCTGGGAAGGAAGCTCGGACCGATTGGGTAACCTCAGATCCGCGAGGAGCAATGTGTGATATGATTCGTAATATACTTTATTACTCTCTCGACTGTGCCTCTGCTCCTCTCGCCTCCAACTGTATGCCCCATATATAGGGCAGAGACACTCAGGCCTTGATTCCCTGCAGCTAAGGGCAATTAGGCCTATTCCCTGCACCTTTTCCCTGAACCACTCCCCCACACCCCTCCGCAGCTGAGCATAACCACGCCCCAGCCACCACATACCTCCACCGCCCGACTTAGGCCAGGTTGTCATCCGGCCTAACCTACTCCACCCCCCCCCCCCCCCCCCCCCCCCCCCCTTGCGAGCGGGAGAGGAAGTCGGCCACGACCATCTACGTCCCCGGCCTATGGATCACCTTGAAATTAAAAGGCTGCAACGCCAGATACCACAGAGTAATCCGGGCGTTAGTATCTTTCATGCTTTGCTGGGAGGAGTGGAGAACCGAGGGAGTGGCTCTGCGGTAGGAGCCTCATCAGTGGGGCTGTTGTTGGCCGGGTCGGAGCTAGCGTGCCGCTGCTGTCCTCCTGACCGCCGGAATAAACCGCCAGGTGGTCCTCCGCAAGAGTGATGGCGGCTTCCAGCGACGTAGGACGGTGACAGCCGACCCACTTCGACGTTTCAGCAGGCAGCCCCCCCAGGAACTGCTCCAGGATGACCCTCTCTGCCACCGCCTGCGACGCTTCTGTGCTCCCGGGCTGCAGCCACCTCGTCGCGGCGTCCCGCAGCCGTTGCGCGTATGCAAAAGGCCGGTCTTCGGTCCCCAGCGTAGCCTCGTGGAACCTCCGCCGGCCTTGCGCACGTCCGCGTAACAGCGCCGCGCTGCCGGGGCCAGCTCCAGGGCTGCTGTCTGCGCCTCCCCGGCGAGCAGGGGCAGGAGGCCCACTCCACCGCTGGCCAGCCGCATGCCTCCGCCTCGAATGTCTCCAAAAACGACTGGACATCATCCGCTGCCGTCATTTTATGCAGGGCCAACCCCGTAAAGGTTGAAGGGCATCACCACAGCTGTCCCAGAGGCGAGCTGTTCTATGGCATGAGTCTGCCTTTCTGCCTGGGCCAGGAGGGCCCCCAGGATCTGCCGGTTCGCCTCTGCCTGGTCCCGCTGCATCGCTGCCACTCCCGCCAGCATCTGCCCCAGCGCAATAGCTTGCTGGGTCGGCAGATCTGGGTGCGTTTCTACGCTCTCCATTGGTGCTTTTTTTATTTTATTTTTTAAAAGGGGGGCCCCACGTTGGGCTCCAGTGTAACAAGTTATACGCTGTCACATTAATATATTAATTAATTTGAAGATTATAAGGCTATTTTCATTTGCACTTTATTTCAAATGTATATATAGTTTATTTAATTTGAAACTTAATATTTTGTATGTATTTATTTTATTACTACATATTATTTATTTATCAAATTTCCATTTTCACAGTTTATTTCTGTAGTATAGGTATTAGTTATTTTTGTGTTAAGACTGACTTTATTATTGTATTAACTTTATTTGTTCCATGAGCTGTCAGCAGCTGAGGTGGTTCGCCTCCCATTAGAGGTTTTCCGGGCACGTCCAACTGGTAGGAGGCCCCGGGGAAGACCGAGGACACGCTGGAGGGATTTTATCTCCCGGCTGGCCTTGGAACGCCTCGGGATCCCCCAGAATGAGCTGGAAAGTGTTGCGGGTGAGAGGGAAGCCTGGGTGATAATGGATGGATGGATGGATGTTCCATGAATTGTTAAGTATTGTTGTATGTGCAGGTTTACATACGGATAATAAATAAATGTCCTTGTGATGATCACTGTATCAGGTTTTTGCTTGTTAAACTGTAAGTGGATTTTATTTAGTTATAGAATACAAATCCAACCCAGAATGACATCAATTAGTTAAACTAATTTAGTTCACACCAAACGCATTGCGAATATTTGTAGCGCTTTACTCGCGTCAGTTTACTCGCCAGACAAGTTGTGTTCATTTGCGTCCCAACGCACCCCAACGCCACCAGAGCAGGAGCACCCCAACGCCACCAGAGCAGGAGCACCCCAACGCCACCAGAGCAGCAGCACCCCAACGCCACCAGAGCAGGAGCACCCCAACGCCACCAGAGCAGGAGTGCCACCAGCGCAGCAGCACCCCAACGCCACCAGAGCAGGAGTGCCACCAGCGCAGCAGCACCCCAACGCCACCAGAGCAGGAGCACCCCAACGCCACCAGAGCAGGAGCGCCACCAGCGCAGCAGCACCCCAACGCCACCAGAGCAGCAGCACCCCAACGCCACCAGCGCAGCAGCACCCCAACGCCACCTGAGCAGCAGCACCCCAACGCCACCAGAGCAGGAGCGCCACCAGCGCAGGAGCACCCCAACAGCCACCAGAGCAGGAGCACCCCAACGCCACCAGAGCAGGAGCGCCACCAGCGCAGCAGCACCCCAACGCCACCAGAGCAGCAGCACCCCAACGCCACCAGAGCAGGAGCACCCCAACGCCACCAGAGCAGGAGCGCCACCAGCGCAGGAGCACCCCAACGCCACCAGAGCAGGAGCGTCACCAGCGCAGCAGCACCCCAACGCCACCAGCGCAGCAGCACCCCAACGCCACCAGAGCAGCAGCACCCCAACGCCACCAGAGCAGCAGCACCCCAACGCCACCAAAGCAGGAGCACCCCAACAGCCACCAGAGCAGGAGCACCCCAACAGCCACCAGAGCAGGAGCACCCCAACGCAGGAGCACCCCAACAGCCACCAGAGCAGGAGCACCCCAACGCAGGAGCACCCCAACAGCCACCAGAGCAGGAGCACCCCAACGCAACCCCGCGAGTTGCGAAAGCCTCGCCAAAGCCAAAATATTTCAACTCTGGCAAAAATTTCGCAACGCGCCACTCACGTCTATCGCGCCGCCTGGCGAAACTCGCAACCATTCGCGCCTGTGCACCGACCCCACATGGGATCCACTCGGACGCCCCACTAATATTTGAACGGGCCCTGGGCCACTTTGAACTTTGAAAAGTTGGGCCCCGAGGTCCCCGAGGTCAAAAAGGTTAAGAACCCCTGGTCTAGCGGACCTCCATCAGGGTTGTCTCTTGTCATGGATCCTGTTTGTGATTTTCATGAACAGGATCTCAAAGCCCAGCCGTGGAGGAGAGGGTCCAGTTTGAGGACCTCAGAATAGCACCTGATGATGAGGTGGTTCTGTTGGCTCCTTCAGAACGTGACCTTCAGCATAATTGGGACGGTTTGCTGAGTGTGAAGCCGTCAGCATGAGAGTCGGAACCTCCAGGTCTGAGTTCCTGGTTCTCTGCTGGTTTGGGAGGGAGTCTCAAAGGGAGTTCAAGTACATATCTCCTCTGGTCCAGGTACACCTCGGGTTCATCCGGAGACCCGACCCCAGATAAGATGAAGCATATGTACGTGTATATATACACATATAAATACTTACATATGCACTGCATTATATGCATCTGTATGTATTTATGTGTATATATACATATAAATACATACAGATGCGCTGAATATTTAGCAGCCTGAAGGTAGAAACTTTCCACCAACTATTTATCCACAAAATATAAGGTGTGTGTGTGTGTGTGGGGGGGGGCTGTTTGCCTTGTATACATACACATTGTAACACACACACATTATGACACTCACCTCCTACTCAGCTTGACTGGCTGAAGCCCGAAGCAGAAAACAGCTTCTCTCTGGCCTACTGTGACACACACAGAGACACCTACCCACACATGGTGTCAGCCAGCACTTTTATTATTCTACTGGAAACCATTCAGCTGGACTAGTCTCTGGTCTCTGGTACAGACTAGTCTCTGGTCTCTGGTAAAGACTAGTCTCTGGTCTCTGGTAAAGACTAGTCACTGGTCTCTGGTAAAGACTAGTTACTGGTACAGACTAGTCACTGGTCTCTGGTACAGACTAGTCTCTGGTCTCTGGTAAAGACTAGTCTCTGGTCTCTGGTAAAGACTAGTCTCTGGTCTCTGGTAAAGACTAGTCTCTGGTAAAGACTAGTCTCTGGTCTCTGGTAAAGACTAGTTACTGGTACAGACTAGTCACTGGTCTCTGGTACAGACTAGTCTCTGGTAAAGACTAGTCACTGGTACAGACTAGTCACTGGTCTCTGGTACAGACTAGTCACTGGTCTCTGGTAAAGACTAGTCTCTGGTCTCTGGTAAAGACTAGTCTCTGGTAAAGACTAGTCTCTGGTCTCTGGTAAAGACTGGTCTCTGGTAAAGACTAGTTACTGGTACAGACTAGTCACTGGTCTCTGGTACAGACTAGTCTCTGGTCTCTGGTAAAGACTAGTCACTGGTACAGACTAGTCTCTGGTCTCTGGTACAGACTAGTCTCTGGTCTCTGGTAAAGACTAGTCACTGGTCTCTGGTAAAGACTAGTCTCTGGTCTCTGGTAAAGACTGGTCTCTGGTAAAGACTAGTTACTGGTACAGACTAGTCACTGGTCTCTGGTACAGACTAGTCTCTGGTAAAGACTAGTCACTGGTACAGACTAGTCTCTGGTCTCTGGTACAGACTAGTCTCTGGTCTCTGGTAAAGACTAGTCACTGGTCTCTGGTAAAGACTAGTCACTGGTCTCTGGTAAAGACTAGTCACTGGTCTCTGGTAAAGACTAGTCTCTGGTCTCTGGTAAAGACTAGTCTCTGGTCTCTGGTAAAGACTAGTCTCTGGTCTCTGGTAAAGACTAGTTACTGGTACAGACTAGTCACTGGTCTCTGGTACAGAC
>NC_046985.1:250000-277500 GCF_009769545.1 Cyclopterus lumpus | reverse complement strand
ATAGAGATAACTCTATAAGGCTTTAACTATAACTCTATGACTATAACTCTATAAGACTATAACTCTATAACTCTATGACTATAACTCTATAAGGCTATTAAGCTATAACTCTATGACTATAACTCTATGACTATATTTCTATAACTATAACTCTATAACTCTATGACTATAACTCTATAACTCTATGACTATAACTCTATAAGGCTATTAAGCTATAACTCTATGACTATAACTCTATAACTCTATGACTATAACTCTATAAGGCTATAACTATAACTCTATAAGGCTATAACTATAACTCTATAAGGCTATTAAGCTATAACTATGACTACAACTATATAAGGCTATTAAGTTATAACTCTATGACTATAACTATATGATTATAACTCTATGACTATAACTCTATAACTCTATGACTATAACTCTATAACTCTATGACTATAACTCTATAACTCTATGACTATAACTCTATAAGGCTATTAAGCTATAACTCTATGACTATAACTCTATAACTCTATGACTATAACTCTATAAGGCTATAACTATAACTCTATAAGGCTATAACTATAACTCTATAAGGCTATTAAGCTATAACTATGACTACAACTATATAAGGCTATTAAGTTATAACTCTATGACTATAACTATATGATTATAACTCTATGACTATAACTCTATAACTCTATGACTATAACTCTATAACTCTATGACTATAACTCTATAACTCTATAACTCTATGACTATAACTCTATAAGGCTATTAAGCTATAACTATGACTACAACTCTATAAGGCTATTCAGTTATAACTATGACTATAAGTCTATAACTCTATAAGGCTATTAAGCTATAACTATATGACTACAACTCTATAAGGCTATTAAGTTATAACTATGACTATAAGTCTATAACTCTATAAGGCTATTAAGCTATAACTATGACTACAACTCTATAAGGCTATTCAGTTATAACTATGACTATAAGTCTATAACTCTATAAGGCTATTCAGTTATAACTATGACTACAACTCTATAAGGCTATTCAGTTATAACTATGACTATAAGTCTATAACTCTATAAGGCTATTCAGTTATAACTATGACTACAACTCTATAAGGCTATTCAGTTATAACTATGACTATAACTCTATAAGGCTATTAAGTTATAACTCTATGACTATAACTCTATGACTATAACTCTATAACTCTATGACTATAACTCTATAACTCTATAACTATAACTCTATAACTCTATGACTATAACTCCATAAGGCTATTAAGCTATAACTCTATAAGACTATAACTATAACTCTTTAAGGCTATAACTAGGTGTAGTACAGTAAAAATACAATACTTCGGTGTAGTAGAGCAGTATAAAGTACCAGATGTACCTCTGAGGTGTAGTACAATAAAAGCAGTGTTTCTGGAGGAAGAGTTCTTTTGACTCCAACACGCCTCCAGGGGCCTCCTGATTGGTTCTGTAAGATGTGTTCAAAGGGTCCTGTGGCCGCAGGAAATTCAGGATTCGAGTTAAGTTTAACAATATTTAATGGCAAAGATAATACGATCGTGGGGCCAGAAAGGAGGAACTCTCCACAGACAGACTGCAGCTCCCAGGGAGCCACAGACCGGGGCTGTCTCGAGTCTCCAGACCAGTAGAACCATGTCTCCAGAGCAGTAGAACCATGTCTCCAGACCAGACCAGTAGAACCATGTCTCCAGACCAGTAGAACCATGTCTCCAGACCAGACCAGTAGAACCATGTCTCCAGAGCAGTAGAACCATGTCTCCAGACCAGACCAGTAGAACCATGTCTCCAGACCAGTAGAACCATGTCTCCAGACCAGTAGAACCATGTCTCCAGACCAGACCAGTAGAACCATGTCTCCAGTCCAGTAGAACCATGTCTCCAGACCAGTAGAACCATGTCTCCAGACCAGACCAGTAGAACCATGTCTCCAGTCCAGTAGAACCATGTCTCCAGACCAGTAGAACCATGTCTCCAGACCAGACCAGTAGAACCATGTCTCCAGACCAGTAGAACCATGTCTCCAGTAGAACCATGTCTCCAGACCAGTAGAACCATGTCTCCAGACCAGTAGAACCATGTCTCCAGACCAGACCAGTAGAACCATGTCTCCAGACCAGTAGAACCATGTCTCCAGACCAGACCAGTAGAACCATGTCTCCAGTCCAGTAGAACCATGTCTCCAGACCAGTAGAACCATGTCTCCAGACCAGTAGAACCATGTCTCCAGTAGAACCATGTCTCCAGACCAGTAGAACCATGTCTCCAGACCAGACCAGTAGAACCATGTCTCCAGTAGAACCATGTCTCCAGTCCAGTAGAACCATGTCTCCAGACCAGTAGAACCATGTCTCCAGACCAGACCAGTAGAACCATGTCTCCAGACCAGTAGAACCATGTCTCCAGTAGAACCATGTCTCCAGACCAGTAGAACCATGTCTCCAGACCAGTAGAACCATGTCTCCAGACCAGACCAGTAGAACCATGTCTCCAGACCAGTAGAACCATGTCTCCAGACCAGACCAGTAGAACCATGTCTCCAGTCCAGTAGAACCATGTCTCCAGACCAGTAGAACCATGTCTCCAGACCAGTAGAACTATGTCTCCAGACCAGACCAGTAGAACCATGTCTCCAGACCAGTAGAACCATGTCTCCAGACCAGACCAGTAGAACCATGTCTCCAGTCCAGTAGAACCATGTCTCCAGACCAGTAGAACCATGTCTCCAGACCAGTAGAACCATGTCTCCAGTAGAACCATGTCTCCAGACCAGTAGAACCATGTCTCCAGACCAGTAGAACCATGTCTCCAGACCAGACCAGTAGAACCATGTCTCCAGTAGAACCATGTCTCCAGTCCAGTAGAACCATGTCTCCAGACCAGTAGAACCATGTCTCCAGACCAGACCAGTAGAACCATGTCTCCAGACCAGTAGAACCATGTCTCCAGTAGAACCATGTCTCCAGACCAGTAGAACCATGTCTCCAGACCAGTAGAACCATGTCTCCAGACCAGACCAGTAGAACCATGTCTCCAGACCAGTAGAACCATGTCTCCAGACCAGACCAGTAGAACCATGTCTCCAGTCCAGTAGAACCATGTCTCCAGACCAGTAGAACCATGTCTCCAGACCAGACCAGTAGAACCATGTCTCCAGACCAGTAGAACCATGTCTCCAGACCAGACCAGTAGAACCATGTCTCCAGTCCAGTAGAACCATGTCTCCAGACCAGTAGAACCATGTCTCCAGACCAGTAGAACCATGTCTCCAGACCAGTAGAACCATGTCTCCAGTAGAACCATGTCTCCAGACCAGTAGAACCATGTCTCCAGACCAGTAGAACCATGTCTCCAGACCAGTAGAACCATGTCTCCAGACCAGACCAGTAGAACCATGTCTCCAGACCAGTAGAACCATGTCTCCAGACCAGACCAGTAGAACCATGTCTCCAGTCCAGTAGAACCATGTCTCCAGACCAGTAGAACCATGTCTCCAGACCAGTAGAACCATGTCTCCAGACCAGTAGAACCATGTCTCCAGTAGAACCATGTCTCCAGACCAGTAGAACCATGTCTCCAGACCAGTAGAACCATGTCTCCAGTAGAACCATGTCTCCAGACCAGTAGAACCATGTCTCCAGACCAGTAGAACCATGTCTCCAGACCAGTAGAACCTTGTCTCCCCAGAACAAATGCTCTGTCGTTAGTCTGGTCAAATGAATTCACACCTAAAGGTTAGTTCCATTGGTCAGTTCAAAGGATGACGCCGTTCTGTTCGCTACGCCAATTAGTAAACAGGCGGGGTTAAAGTGCACACATCCGGTCAAGGACAGGAAGTTCCCCTTCAGAATAAAACCTACTATCCTGCCTTCAGAATAAAAGCAACATATCAGGTTTCAATCGGCATCCATTTGAACTATTGTCTAAACAATAAAACATTCATTCTCATGCATCATACAGTTAATCATTACATTTGTCATTAAAACAGAATAATAAAACAGTGATCCTCTCTTATGTTTCATAATACATTCCTCCAGAATATTCCTCATAATATCCCAAATTAATTATCATAACTTTCTTTATGTATTCATTTAAAACATAAACTTCTCTTATTTACATGTGCAAGTATATATAAAATCCACTACAACCCAACAGTTCACACCGACTAGACTCTTTGATCAATAAGTACAGAAACCTATGATTCCCTCCAGGTATCCCCAACCAATATAATATTGATAAGTGTCAATAAGTAAGACTTTTTTAATATTTTGGAGCGGAGGAATATTCAGTCAAAAAACTACATGCTACTACAAGACTTCGAGTATGTGAAGACGTTAAAGACCTTAAAGATGTTGAAGGCAATGAAGACCTTAAAGGCCTTAAGACCATCAAGACCTTAAAGATATCAAAGACGTTAAATACCTTAAAGACATTGAAGACCTTAAAGATGTTGAAGACATTAAAGACGTTAAAGAACTTAAAGATATTAAAGACGATGAAGACATTGAAGACGATGAAGAGTGTAGAAACGATGAAGATGTTGAAGACCTTAAAGACTATGAAGACATTGAAAACATGAAGTCGTTGAAGACGTTAAAGATCTTAAAGATGTTAAAGACACTGAAGATCTTAAAGATATTGAAGACACTGAAGACCTTAAAGACCCTAAAGACCTTAACAACGTTAAAGACACTGAAGACCTTAAAGACGTTAAAGATATGAAGACATTAAAGATGTTAAAGACACTGACGACTTTAAAGACCCTGAAGACGTTAAAGACACTGAAGACCTTAAAGACCTTAACAATGTTAAAGATACTGACGACCTTGAAGACCCTAAAGACCTTAACAACGTTAAAGACACTGAAGACCTTAAAGATGTTGAAGACACTGATATTTAAGTATTTTTACCTCCACTAACTGATAATCGGTTATGTGTGTGTGTGTGTGTGTGTGTGTGTGTGTGTGTGTGTGCAGTGGAGCAGGGTTAATAAAATTAGCCGGCTGTAATAAACCTGTCTTATCAAATGATCGTTGCAGGGAGCGATACACCTACACACACACACACACACTCTCACACACACACATACACACACACACACACGCACACACAGACTCTGACATGTGTAACCGCTAACAGCATTGTCATTGTCCTGTTGCTCATTAGATTAGCATAGATTAGTCTTGACATGCTTCTTTGTGTGTGGGTGTATGTTGCTAAATCTATCAACCCCCGACACCTCACATGCACACACTCTCAAACACACACACACACACACACACACTCTCACACACACACACACACTCTCTAACACACACACACACATGCACACACTCTCACACACATGCACACACTCTCTAACACACACACACACATGCACACACTCTCACACACACACACACACACGTGCACACACTCTCTAACACACACACACACACACACACACTCTCACACACACACACACATGCACACACTCTCTAACACACACACACACATGCACACACTCTCACACACACACACACACATGCACACACTCTCACACACACACACACGTGCACACACTCTCTAACACACACACACACATGCACACACTCTCACACACACACACACATGCACACACTCTCTCACACACACACACACACACAGAGTCTCTATTGAACTGAGATATGAAAACATATAAAAGCTGTTTTCCTGATAAAGCAAAAGGCCTCCTGCTCTGTGTGTGTGTGTGTGTGTGTGTGTGTGTGGGGGGGGGGGGGGGGGGGGGGGGGGGGGGTTAGAAGTAAAAAGGTCAGTTCAGCTGATTAAGAGGTCAAAGAGGTCAATGCTGCAGGAAGAACACAAACAGAAAATACAGAAACTGTCCTTAAACATCTGAACGGATGCAACTGTTGTTTTGTCTCTTTGTAGTCGTTTTGTGTCTCTTTGTAGTCGTTTTCTGTCTCTTTGTAGTCGTTTTGTGTCTCCTTTTTGTGGTTTTGCATCTCTTTGTAGTTGTTTTGTGTCTCCTTTTTGTGGTTTTGTGTCTCTTTTTTGTGGTTTTGTGTCTCTGTAGTCATTTTGTGTCTCTTTGTAGTCGTTTTGTGTCTCTTTGTAGTCGTTTTGTGTCTCCTTTTTGTGGTTTTGTGTCTCTTTTTTGTGGTTTTCTGTCTCTTTGTAGTCGTTTTGTGTCTCTTTGTAGTCGTTTTGTGTCTCTTTGTAGTCGTTTTGTGTCTCCTTTTTGTGGTTTTGTGTCTCTTTTTTGTGGTTTTGTGTCTCTGTAGTCATTTTGTGTCTCTTTTTTGTGGTTTTGCGTCTCTTTGTAGTCGTTTTGTGTCTCCTTTTTGTGGTTTTGCATCTCTTTGTAGTTGTTTTGTGTCTCCTTTTTGTGGTTTTGTGTCTCTTTTTTGTGGTTTTGCGTCTCTTTGTAGTCGTTTTGTGTCTCTTTGTAGTCGTTTTGTGTCTCTTTTTTGTGGTTTTCTGTCTCTGTAGTCGTGTGTGTCTCTTTGTAGTCGTTTTGTGTCTCCTTTTTGTGGTTTTGTGTCTCTTTGTAGTTGTTTTGTGTCCCTTTTTTGTGGTTTTCTGTCTCTGTAGTCGTGTGTGTCTCTTTTTGTGGTTTTCTGTCTCTGTAGTCGTTTGCGTGTCTTTGAAGTTGTTTTGCGTCTCTTTGTCTCGTCTTCAGGCTGCATTATTTTAGACCAATGTCTGAAACATTGGGAACAGACTGTCAACATAAAAAGCAGATTAAGAGTTTGTGTTGCAGACTCACACAGTTCCAGTTTGTTTTCAGACCTGAATCAGAGAAACGCTGCAGGTTTTTACTGTCTGACTGAACCACAGAAGAAGGAAAGGGAGACATGAGGGGGAGGAGGGCAGCACCTCGCCTGAGGGCGCTTTCACCGTCATCCGCGCTCCCCCGACACACACACACGCACACACAGTCTTACTTTTCAGTTTAAAAGCCTTTTTTATATTTATTTATATATTTCAGTATTTTTTTTGCTTTTCCATTTTCAGGTCAGGGTTAAACTTTGCACTTTGTGTGCGTGCATGCAATCGGACAAATGGATGTTTTTTTTATTCAGACACTCGGAATAGAAATGGAGAAAATAAATCAAGCTTTTAAGACGGACAGAGTGTTTTTTGTGTGTGTGTATGAGAGAGATACAGATGATGGTAGATGGACAGACGAGAGGATGAAAGGATGTTTTTCTGTGGTTTATAGATGTGTTTTTTCTTTGCAGTGGTTATACAACAGACAGATGAATAGAGACATGATACACAAAAACAAGATTCATTATTTTAGTTCTGCAACGAACCCTATTTTTAGTAACGATGAATCTGCTTATTCACGATTCTTCTCAAAAATTTTTCAATTGTTTCGTACGAGAGTTCAATACCAAAACACATTTAGAAGAAAATCATTCAAACAAATCAAACCGGTAAATCAACAATTCATTCAGCAGATTCAGCTTCATGTTCTTCACATAGTAGTTGTTTCATACTTTCACTTCCTTCACTGCTCCTCTTCACATAGAACGCACCTCTTCAGTAGTGGTGCGTTCAGGGTTCACTGTTGATGTTGTTATTTAATAAACTTCTCCTTGGTGGTTTTTTTAGGGTTCGCCGTTGTACCCTGGAAACATTTAATCCAAGAAATTAAAACCCAGAAGAAAAGAAGCGGTGATTGAATGCATTTGTTTGTTTTTGTCTCGACAGGAAGTTGGCGAAGAAGAGGAAGGAAACGCTTAGCTCCAGACAAGAAATGACTCTGATGGTCAACAACTCCCAACACACAACGATGGTGGACACACACACGCACACTCTAAATGGACGCAGTGAGTACACAAAAACACAACATATTTTTATTTTGAAAATAGAGCCCTTTAAATCACTTTTATTTTGAAGGAGAGATGATGGAAGGACGATTCAATTCAGTTTATTTTGTATAGCCATCCATCCATGCATTTTCAGCCACTTATCCAGGGTCGGGTCTCGGTGGCAGCAGGCTTCCCTCTCACACTTTTTCCAACTCATTTTGGCGGATTCCGAGGTGTTCCCAAGCCAGCTGTGTCCTGGGTCTTCCCCGGGGTCTCCTATGAGATGGACGTGTCTGGAAAACCTCTAATGGGTCCAGGAGGCATCCTGATTAGATGCCTGAACCACTTCAGCTGACTCCTTTCTATACCAAGCAGTGGCGCCTCAACTCCAAGTTCCCTCCTGATGTCCCAGCTCCTTAAGCTATCTTTAAGGCTGAGCCCTAAGGAGGAAACTCATCTCCTTACCCTATCTTTAAGACTGAGCCCTAAGGAGGAAACTCATCTCCTTACCCTATCTCTAAGGCTGAGCCCTAAGGAGGAAACTCATCTCCTTACCCTATCTCTAAAACTGAGCCCTACAGAGGAAACTCATCTCCTTACCCTATCTCTAATGCTGAGCCATAAGGAGGAAACTCATCTCCTTACCCTATCTCTAAGGCTGAGCCCTAAGGAGGAAACTCATCTCCTTACCCTATCTCTAAGGCTGAGCCCTAAGGAGGAAACTCATCTCCTTACCCTATCTCTAAGGCTGAGCCCTAAGGAGGAAACTCATCTCCTTACCCTATCTCTAAGACTGAGCCCTACAGAGGAAACTCATCTCCTTACCCTATCTCTAAGACTGAGCCCTAAGGAGGAAACTCATCTCCTTACCCTATCTCTAATGCTGAGCCATAAGGAGGAAACTCATCTCCTTACCCTATCTCTAAGGCTGAGCCCTACAGAGGAAACTCATCTCCTTACCCTATCTCTAAGGCTGAGCCCTACAGAGGAAACTCATCTCCTTACCCTATCTCTAAGGCTGAGCCCTACAGAGGAAACTCATCTCCTTACCCTATCTCTAAGGCTGAGCCCTAAGGAGGAAACTCATCTCCTGACCCTATCTCTAAGGCTGAGCCCTAAGGAGGAAACTCATCTCCTTATCCTATCTCTAAGGCTGAGCCCTAAGGAGGAAACTCATCTCCTTACCCTATCTCTAAGGTTGAGCCCTACAGAGGAAACTCATCTCCTTACCCTATCTCTAAGACTGAGCCCTACAGAGGAAACTCATCTCCTTACCCTATCTCTAAGACTGAGCCCTACAGAGGAAACTCATCTCCTTACCCTATCTCTAAGACTGAGCCCTACAGAGGAAACTCATCTCCTTACCCTATCTCTAAGGCTGAGTCCTACAGAGGAAACTCATCTCCTGACCCTATCTCTAAGGCTGAGCCCTAAGGAGGAAACTCATCTCCTTACCCTATCTCTAAGGCTGAGTCCTACAGAGGAAACTCATCTCCTTACCCTATCTCTAAGGCTGAGCCCTAAGGAGGAAACTCATCTCCTTACCCTATCTCTAAGGCTGAGTCCTACAGAGGAAACTCATCTCCTTACCCTATCTCTAAGGCTGAGCCCTACAGAGGAAACTCATCTCCTTACCCACGATCCAGACCTCCACAATCCATGAAACAGAAGGAGGTAGAGAGGAGGGGCATCAGCAGGGCCACCAGGCAGGAGGCCGGGCCATTAGTCAGCAGGCATCGTGAAGGAGGCGGGGCCAATGAGGAAGGAGGCCTTGCCCAGGCCAGGGGCAGGATTCAGGAAGCAGGGGCAAGGAGTCAGGAGGCAGGCCCCAGGATCCAGGACCAGCTTCAGACACCTCCAGGTCCAATGGACCCTATGAGACGTGAAGTCACAACGACTCCGGGGAGGAAGCAGAGTTAATAAGGTGCAATGGAGAGATGTAAGTTCATCCATAAGGAGAGAGAGAAGAGGAGATAGGTGCTCAGTGTATCCTAAAACATCCCCCAGCAGCCTATAAGCCTATAGCAGCATATCAAGGGGCTGGACCAGGGCAAACCTGATTCAGCCCTAACTATAAGGGCTATTAAAGAGGAAATGTATATGGTGTATGTGATGATGAAAAACAACACACAGCTCTATGGAGAAGAAGAAGACGTGTGTGTCTCAGGAGACGTTAAGGTGTGTTTGTTGTGTCCAGCTGTGTCGTCTCCGTCCTCCTTCACCCTGAAGACAAACACCATCAGCACCACCATCCCCAACTCCTATTACCCAGGTAACACACACACACTCACACACAGACACAGACACACACACACACTCACACACACACTCACACACACCCACACACAGACACACACTCTCTCACACACACACTCACACACACTCACACACACCCACACACAGACACACACTCTCTCACACACACACTCACACACTCACACAGACACACTCACTCACACAGACACACACACACTCTCACACACACAGACACACACACACTCTCAGACGCACAGACACACGCACACTCACACACACAGACACACACACACAGACACACGCACAGACACACACACAGACACACACACACTCTCACACACACAGACACACACACACTCACACACAGACACAGACACACACACACACTCACACACACACTCTCACACACTCACACAGACACACTCACTCACACAGACACACACACACTCTCACACACACAGACACACACACACTCTCAGACGCACAGACACACGCACAGACACACACACACACAGACACACACACTCTCAGACGCACAGACACACGCACACACACACACACTCACACACACAGACACACACACACAGACACACGCACAGACACACACACACACACAGACACACACACTCTCACACACACAGACACACACACTCTCACACACAAAGACACACACACACACAGACACATGCTCAGACTGAATATTAAGATATTGTGTTAATATTGACTTCCTGGTGGTAGTATGTGTAGAATCTGCATGTTCTGTCTGGTAGAGATTAAAAGACCAAACTGAGCCCTCGGCTGGCTCCCTGTTTGTCCACTGATCTGGCTCACATCTGGTCCACTGATCTGGCTCCCTGTTTGTCCACTGATCTGGCTCACATCTGGTCCACTGATCTGGCTCACATCTGGTCCACTGATCTGGCTCACATCTGGTCCACTGATCTGGCTCACATCTGGTCCACTGATCTGGCTCCCTGTTTGTCCACTGATCTGGCTCACATCTGGTCCACTGATCTGGCTCACATCTGGTCCACTGATCTGGCTCACATCTGGTCCACTGATCTGGCTCACATCTGGTCCACTGATCTGGCTCCCTGTTTGTCCACTGATCTGGCTCACATCTGGTCCACTGATCTGGCTCACATCTGGTCCACTGATCTGGCTCACATCTGGTCCACTGATCTGGCTCACATCTGGTCCACTGATCTGGCTCACATCTGGTCCACTGATCTGGCTCCCTGTTTGTCCACTGATCTGGCTCACATCTGGTCCACTGATCTGGCTCACATCTGGTCCACTGATCTGGCTCACATCTGGTCCACTGATCTGGCTCCCTGTTTGTCCACTGATCTGGCTCACATCTGGTCCACTGATCTGGCTCACATCTGGTCCACTGATCTGGCTCCCTGATTGTCCACTGATCTGGCTCACATCTGGTCCACTGATCTGGCTCACATCTGGTCCACTGATCTGGCTCACATCTGGTCCACTGATCTGGCTCACATCTGGTCCACTGATCTGGCTCACATCTGGTCCACTGATCTGGCTCCCTGTTTGTCCACTGATCTGGCTCACATCTGGTCCACTGATCTGGCTCACATCTGGTCCACTGATCTGGCTCACATCTGGTCCACTGATCTGGCTCACATCTGGTCCACTGATCTGGCTCACATCTGGTCCACTGATCTGGCTCACATCTGGTCCACTGATCTGGCTCACATCTGGACCTGAACAGTCCACCAGAGTCAGCTGGATTCATAAACAGCGTTGTAGGGAGCTGATGTTTCCTTCTTCTTTTCTTCTTTTTCTTTGTTCTACCTGTCTGTCTGTCTCTCTGTCTGTCTGTCTGTCTGTCTGTCTGTATCTCTCTCCTGTCTGTCTGTCTCTCTCACCTGTCTGTCTGTCTGTCTGTCTCTCTGTCTCTCTGTACGTCTCTCTCTCCTGTCTGTCTGTCTGTCTGTCTCTCTGTCTGCTTGTCTGTCTCTCTGTCTGTCTGTATCTCTGTCTGTCTGTATCTCTGTGTGTCTCTCTCTCCTGTCTGTCTGTCTCTCTGTCTGTATCTCTGTCTGTCTGTCTGTCTCTCTCACCTGTCTGTCTGTCTCTGTCTGTCTGCCTGTCTCTCTGTCTGTATCTCTGTCTCTCTCACCTGTCTGTCTGTCTGTCTGTCTGTCTGTCTCTCTATCTGTATCTCTCTCCTGTCTGTCTCTCTGTCTGTCTGTATCTCTGTCTGTCTGTCTCTCTGTCTGTCTGTCTGTATCTCTGTATGTCTCTCTCTCCTGTCTGTCTGTCTCTCTGTCTGTCTGTATCTCTCTCCTGTCTGTCTGTCTGTCTCTCTGTCTGTCTCTCTGTCTGTATCTCTGTCTCTCTCACCTGTCTGTCTGTCTGTCTGTCTCTCTGTCTGCTTGTCTGTCTGTCTGTCTCTCTCACCTGTCTGTCTGTCTCTCTCACCTGTCTGTCTGTCTCTGTCTGTCTGTCTCTCTCTCTGTCTGTCTCTCTGTCTGCTTGTCTGTCTGTCTCTCTCACCTGTCTGTCTGTCTCTCTCTCTCTCTCTGTCTCTCTGTATGTCTCTCTGTCTGCTTGTCTGTCTGTCTCTCTCTCTGTCTCTCTGTCTGTCTCTCTGTCTGCTTGTCTGTCTGTCTCTCTCTCTGTCTCTCTGTCTGTCTCTCTGTCTGCTTGTCTGTCTGTCTGTCTCTCTCTCTGTCTCTCTGTCTGCTTGTCTGTCTGTCTCTCTCTCTGTCTCTCTGTCTGTCTCTCTGTCTGCTTGTCTGTCTGTCTCTCTCTCTGTCTCTCTGTCTGTCTCTCTGTCTGCTTGTCTGTCTGTCTGTCTCTCTCTCTGTCTGTCTCTCTGTCTGTCTGCTGATGTGTCCTGACGGCAGACCCCTTCGTACCGACGGCCATTCTAGGTGAGACACTTTTCCGTTCCTTCCTCTGTAAGACAGAAAAAAACTAACTGCAAAGGCAGACAGACAGGAAGTAGACAGACAGTTGAGACGGGTCAGAGGACAGAGCTTAGAGATAGAGGATGGAGAGAATGAGAAAGAGAAAGAGAGAGTGATACTTTGGCTTCCATCCATCCCTGCTTGCTTCTCGTCCGGCTGCTTTTGCTTCTTTATTTCTTATTTTTAAAAAATATATATATTTTAATTTCTATTATTTAATTTGATTGAAATTCTCCACTTTTTATTATTATATTTATTTGATTTGAAATATTATATTATAATTATATTTCTTAATTTAAAAATGTATTTCCATTTTGGTTTTGAACCGATTAATTTAGTTATTGTTTGGTTTGTTTGTGGTTATTATTTGGAAAACGCCGGTGGGCTTCACTCCATCCCACATCCACAACATTCCTGCGTGTGGTGTCACGTCTGTCTGTGACCTCCTGCATGGACACAACACGTCCTCGTCGACGGGGGGGAGCAACACAAGGAACAATGAACCAGTCAGTCAGAGTCTTTGTCTCTGGACGTCTCTGTTCGGATTCATGGATGTTTTGTTTCAGATTTTCTTTATTGAACCTGAAATTAGTAGAAAGTTAGAACGAAAACAAACTCGGCCTTTAATCCAAAGTTCAAGAGAGCTGCGATAAGATTTGATATTAAATATGAACCTTTAAGCATCAACACTCAGGAGAGAAGAACGCTGACTCAATTAATAATAATAATGTCGATTAGTCTAAAGAAAGCTAAACGCCAATGTTCATGCCAAAATATTATGATCCTAAAGTAACATGATTATGTAAAACCTGCACCGAAACCACTGAAAATGATTCTGATCGTTATGACATAATTCTGTTCTCAGCCAGTTGATGAAATGTAGATATCGGGAAATCGATGACTAAAACAATACAATAAGATCAAGATATCGTTAATAACACACTATAATGTTACTTATTTATTTTGTATAGTATTTTTTACAACAGCAGATCTCTAAATAAAGATAACTAGAGCTCACTAAAGATAACTAGAGCTAACTAAAGATAACTAGAGCTCACTAAAGATAACCAGAGCTCACTAAAGATAACTAGAGCTAACTAGAGCTAACTAAAGCTAACTAGAGCTAACTAAAGATAACTAGAGCTCACTAAAGATAACTAGAGCTAACTAAAGATAACCAGAGCTAACTAGAGCTAACTAAAGATAACTAGAGCTAACTAAAGATAACTAGAGCTCACTAAAGATAACTAGAGCTAACTAAAGATAACTAGAGCTCACTAAAGATAACTAGAGCTAACTAAAGATAACTAGAGCGCACTAAAGATAACTAGAGCTAACTAAAGATAACTAAAGATAACTAGAGCAAACTAAATATAACTAGAGCAAACTAAATATAACTAGAGCTCACTAAAGATAACTAGGGCTAACTAAAGATAACTAGAGTTAACTAAGGATAACTAGAGCTAACTAAAGATAACTAGAGCTAACTAAAGATAACTAGGGCTAACTAAAGATAACTAGAGTTAACTAAGGATAACTAGAGCTAACTAAAGATAACTAGAGCTAACTAAAGATAACTAGAGCAAACTAAATATAACTAGAGCTCACTAAAGATAACTAGAGTTAACTACGGATAACTAAAGCTAACTAAAGATAACCAGAGCTAACGAAAGATAACTAGAGTTAACTAAAGATAACTAGAGCTAACTAGAGTTAACTAAAGATAACTAGAGCAAACTAAATATAACTAGAGCTAACTAAAGATAACTAGAGTTAACTAAAGATAACTAGAGTTAACTAAAGATAACTAGAGCTAACTAAAGATAACCAGAGCTAACTAAAGATAACTAGAGTTAACTAAAGATAACTAGAGCAAACTAAAGATAACTAGAGCTCACTAAAGATAACTAGGGCTAACTAAAGATAACTAGAGCTAACTAAAGATAACTAGAGCTAACTAAAGATAACTAGGGCTAACTAAAGATAACTAGAGCTAACTAAAGCTAACTAAAGATAACTAGAGCTAACTAAAGATAACTAGAGCAAACTAAATATAACTAGAGCTCACTAAAGATAACTAGAGTTAACTAAGGATAACTAGAGCTAACTAAAGATAACCAGAGCTAACGAAAGATAACTAGAGTTAACTAAAGATAACTAGAGCTAACTAGAGTTAACTAAAGATAACTAGAGCAAACTAAATATAACTAGAGCTAACTAAAGATAACTAGAGTTAACTAAGGATAACTAGAGCTAACTAAAGATAACCAGAGCTAACGAAAGATAACTAGAGCTCACTAAAGATAACTAGAGCTCACTAAAGATAACTAGAGCTAACTAAAGATAACCAGAGCTAACTAGAGCTAACTAAAGATAACTAGAGCTAACTAAAGATAACTAGAGCTCACTAAAGATAACTAGAGCTAACTAAAGATAACTAGAGCTAACTAAAGATAACTAGAGCTCACTAAAGATAACTAGAGCTAACTAAAGATAACTAGAGCTAACTAAAGATAACTAAAGATAACTAGAGCAAACTAAATATAACTAGAGCAAACTAAATATAACTAGAGCTCACTAAAGATAACTAGGGCTAACTAAAGATAACTAGAGTTAACTAAGGATAACTAGAGCTAACTAAAGATAACTAGAGCTAACTAAAGATAACTAGGGCTAACTAAAGATAACTAGAGTTAACTAAGGATAACTAGAGCTAACTAAAGATAACTAGAGCTAACTAAAGATAACTAGAGCAAACTAAATATAACTAGAGCTCACTAAAGATAACTAGAGTTAACTACGGATAACTAAAGCTAACTAAAGATAACCAGAGCTAACGAAAGATAACTAGAGTTAACTAAAGATAACTAGAGCTAACTAGAGTTAACTAAAGATAACTAGAGCAAACTAAATATAACTAGAGCTAACTAAAGATAACTAGAGTTAACTAAGGATAACTAGAGCTAACTAAAGATAACCAGAGCTAACGAAAGATAACTAGAGTTAACTAAAGATAACTAGAGCTAACTAAAGATAACCAGAGCTAACTAAAGATAACTAGAGCTCACTAAAGATAACTAGAGTTAACTAAAGATAACTAGAGTTAACTAAAGATAACTAGAGCTAACTAAAGATAACCAGAGCTAACTAAAGATAACTAGAGTTAACTAAAGATAACTAGAGCAAACTAAAGATAACTAGAGCTCACTAAAGATAACTAGGGCTAACTAAAGATAACTAGAGCTAACTAAAGATAACTAGAGCTAACTAAAGATAACTAGGGCTAACTAAAGATAACTAGAGCTAACTAAAGCTAACTAAAGATAACTAGAGCTAACTAAAGATAACTAGAGCAAACTAAATATAACTAGAGCTCACTAAAGATAACTAGAGTTAACTAAGGATAACTAGAGCTAACTAAAGATAACCAGAGCTAACGAAAGATAACTAGAGTTAACTAAAGATAACTAGAGCTAACTAGAGTTAACTAAAGATAACTAGAGCTCACTAAAGATAACTTGAGTTAACTAAAGATAACTAGAGCTAACTAAAGATAACTAGAGCGAACTAGAGTTAACTAAAGATAACTAGAGCTAACTAAAGATAACCAGAGCTAACTAAAGATAACTAGAGCTCACTAAAGATAACTAGAGTTAACTAAAGATAACCAGAGCTAACTAAAGATAACTAGAGCTCACTAAAGCTAACTAGAGCTCACTAAAGATGACTAGAGCTAACTAAAGATAACTAGAGCTCACTAAAGCTAACTAGAGCTCACTAAAGATGACTAGAGCTAACTAAAGATAACTAGAGCTCACTAAAGCTAACTAGAGCTCACTAAATATAACAAAAGATAACTAGAGCTAACTAAAGATAACTTAAAATGACGTAAAATAGAAAACTTGACAAACTGTTCTCTGTAGTTCAGTTGGTGCCGTTGTTAGCTCAATATTACTAACTAAAAAAGGCCCCGTTGGACTAAATAAAAAGTACACAACAAACAGACCACACGGATAATAATATGCTGATTGACTTTGTCAGACCTTCAAATTTCTTTAAAAAAAAAAATCCTATGGCAAAGGCTTATCCTGATATTCTTACCAATCTCACTCGTCGTGCGTAAACCGAACCGATGATGTCATTCTGCAGAGATATCAGCCACATGTTTGTTGCAGGAAGAGTAAGGTGTGTTCTCTAAGCGAGGGGCATCCTTCTTCAGAATAACAGGCTTTAGGGTAAATGGTCTTTCAGTCCATCAGGATATTTTTCAGACTCCCACAGCCAGTTTCAGAATAAGAGGCTGTGGGAACAATGGGCAGTCCCGATCCGTTCAATGCTAAACTCCAATGCTAACTGTTAGGCTAGTTTAAAGTCGAAACAAAGGAATGCTAAAACAAATCTGTCCCATAAATTCCCGTTTCTCCTCTCTCCTCAGGCTAGCTAAACTGTCTTCAGAACAGAGGTTCTGATGTTAGCCGAGGCTACAATTCCTACACTTAGGGTACATTCACGGACATGCCCCCCAATACCTAAAAGAACTACTCACCCTCCAGACCTCCTCATTCACCCTCCGCTCTGCAACCAGAAACACCCTCCAAGTCCCCAGAACCAAGCTCCGCACTATTGGCGATTGGGCCTTTTCCTCTGCAGCTCCGAGGCTGTGGAACATCCTCCCCGACCATCTGAGGGCCCCACAGACTGCAGAGGCTTTTAAACGTGACCTGAAAACTCACCTTTTTAAGAAAGCTTACTGCTAATATATATTTTATAGGCTCTGCTTTTAAATTTATTTTAAATTTATCTTAAAAATGTTCTTGTTTTATCTTTCTGCTCTGTAGCACTTTGAGATTGCTAAATATAAAGTGCAATACAAATACAATTTATTATTACAGTTAGCCAGGTTAGCCAAGTTAGCCTAGATGCTTCCTGCTCGCTGTTACAAGTTCAAATAGAGCAACTACAATGCCAGGAGCTACTTCTTGGTTGATTCATGCTAGCTATGTGTTTCCAGTAGATTTAGTCCAGGCTAAAGCGAAAGTTGTTGCTTACACCCTGTCTCCTCTCTCTTCTTCTTCTCTTCTATCTTTCTCTGTGTAAAGTGCCCATTAATGGTAAGTGGTTAAATTTGGGGCTAAGGGGGGTGTCATTTTGGGGGGGGGGGGGGGGGGGGGTCACCACCGTGCATGGAGCCACACCCACCAGTCGCTGTGATGTCATCATTTAGCCTGGCCATGCTTCATTTTCCCCCCTGTGAAACTGTGACATCCTAATCTCCAACTCCTCCCACCATTTCACCTCGAACCAATCAGGTTTCAGATCTGCCCATCTCTCTGTCGCTGATTGGTTGTCGTTGTTGTTGTTGTGGTTGTCTCATTAGTCCAATCACAAACCGCCACATTCATCACGTCACCCATCTCCTCGCCCTCGCGATGATTGGTTAGGCTGTTTGGGATAGAGTTTCTGATTGGTCAGTCAGCCCCCAGGCTAGCCAATAAGAGAGCTTAAAACGGAGTTAGAGAGTGTAGGGGAAGGTTTGTCTGCCAAGTGTTGAAATGTTCACATCAGAGTCCTGGACGTTTTTTCAAGGGTCAATAAAATCTAGTTTGTTTTGTTCTAGGACTCTGAACTCTCTGCTCTTTTCACACTGCAGCACCAAGAAGCTGGACCACATCTGTACCAGTACTCATACCATGCTGTGCTAGATCTGGACCAGTACTCATACCATGCTGTGCTAGATCTGGACCAGTACTCATACCATGCTGTGCTAGATCTGGACCAGTACTCATACCATGCTGTGCTAGATCTGGACCAGTACTCATTGCATACTCTACTGGATCTAGACCACTGATAACATGCTGTACTGGGTCTGGACAAGTACTGATAACTGGGTCTGGACTAGTACTCATACCATGCTGTACTAGGTCTGGACCAGTACTGATAACTGGGTCTGGACTAGTACTCATACCATGCTGTACTAGCTCTGGACCAGTACTAAAACCATGCTTTAATGAATCTGGACCAGTACTCATACCATGCTGTACTGGGTCTAGACTAGTACTGATACCATGCTGTACTGTGTCTGGATCAGTACTCATACAATGCTGTACTGGGTCTAGACTAGTACTCATAACATCCTGTCCAAAGTCTAGACCGGTACTTATATAGCTTGACCTGGATGAGTACTCATACTATGCTGTACTGGGTCTGGACCTGTACTGATAACTGTATCTGGACCAGTACTGATAGAATGCTGTACTGGGTCTGGACCAGTACTGATAACTGTATCTGGACCAGTACTGATAGAATGCTGTACTGGGTCTGGACCAGTACTGATAACTGTATCTGGACCAGTACTGATAGAATGCTGTACTGGGTCTGGACCAGTACTGATAACTGTATCTGGACCAGTACTGATAGAATGCTGTACTGGGTCTAGACCAGTACCAATACTTCATTCTAAAAAAATATTTGTTAATAATAATGTTTTTGTGGATGTTTCGGGAGCAGTGTGAAAAGATACCAGGCCAAACACCATCCTCTCTCCAGTCATGTGACTTAATGTATGTTCCATTCATCTGTGTTACCGTGGTAACAACATGGTAGCTGTACATGTGGACATGGGGTTGTAATTGTCAAATAATTTCCCTTCTAGCTAATAATATAAACAAATACAGTCAGTTTACACCTGGTTAGTTACATTGTGAGGGTCAGTTTACACCTGGTTAGTTACATTGTGAGGGTCAGTTTAGACCTGGTTAGTTACATTGTGAGGGTCAGTTTAGACCTGGTTAGTTACATTGTGAGGGTCAGTTTACACCTGGTTAGTTACACTGTGATGGTCAGTTTAGACCTGGTTAGTTACATTGTGAGGGTCAGTTTACACCTGGTTAGTTACATTGTGAGGGTCAGTTTACACCTGGTTAGTTACATTGTGAGGGTCAGTTTACACCTGGTTAGTTACATTGTGAGGGTCAGTTTAGACCTGGTTAGTTACACTGTGAGGGTCAGTTTACACCTGGTTAGTTACATTGTGAGGGTCAGTTTACACCTGGTTAGTTACATTGTGACAGTCAGTTTAGACCTGGTTAGTTACATTGTGAGGGTCAGTTTAGACCTGGTTAGTTACATTGTGAGGGTCAGTTTACACCTGGTTAGTTACATTGTGACAGTCAGTTTAGACCTGGTTAGTTACATTGTGAGGGTCAGTTTACACCTGGTTAGTTACATTGTGACGGTCAGTTTAGACCTGGTTAGTTACATTGTGACGGTCAGTTTACACCTGGTTAGTTACATTGTGAGGGTCAGTTTACACCTGGTTAGTTACATTGTGAGGGTCAGTTTACACCTGGTTAGTTACATTGTGACAGTCAGTTTAGACCTGGTTAGTTACATTGTGACAGTCAGTTTACACCTGGTTAGTTACATTGTGACAGTCAGTTTAGACCTGGTTAGTTACATTGTGAGGGTCAGTTTACACCTGGTTAGTTACATTGTGAGGGTCAGTTTACACCTGGTTAGTTACATTGTGACGGTCAGTTTACACCTGGTTAGTTACATTGTGAGGGTCAGTTTAGACCTGGTTAGTTACATTGTGAGGGTCAGTTTAGACCTGGTTAGTTACATTGTGAGGGTCAGTTTACACCTGGTTAGTTACATTGTGAGGGTCAGTTTACACCTGGTTAGTTACATTGTGACGGTCAGTTTACACCTGGTTAGTTACATTGTGACAGTCAGTTTAGACCTGGTTAGTTACATTGTGAGGGTCAGTTTACACCTGGTTAGTTACATTGTGAGGGTCAGTTTACACCTGGTTAGTTACACTGTGATGGTCAGTTTAGACCTGGTTAGTTACATTGTGAGGGTCAGTTTAGACCTGGTTAGTTACATTGTGAGGGTCAGTTTACACCTGGTTAGTTACATTGTGACGGTCAGTTTAGACCTGGTTAGTTACATTGTGAGGGTCAGTTTAGACCTGGTTAGTTACATTGTGAGGGTCAGTTTACACCTGGTTAGTTACACTGTGATGGTCAGTTTAGACCTGGTTAGTTACATTGTGAGGGTCAGTTTACACCTGGTTAGTTACATTGTGAGGGTCAGTTTACACCTGGTTAGTTACATTGTGACAGTCAGTTTAGACCTGGTTAGTTACATTGTGAGGGTCAGTTTACACCTGGTTAGTTACATTGTGAGGGTCAGTTTAGACCTGGTTAGTTACATTGTGAGGGTCAGTTTAGACCTGGTTAGTTACATTGTGACGGTCAGTTTACACCTGGTTAGTTACATTGTGACGGTCAGTTTACACCTGGTTAGTTACATTGTGAGGGTCAGTTTACACCTGGTTAGTTACATTGTGACGGTCAGTTTACACCTGGTTAGTTACATTGTGAGGGTCAGTTTACACCTGGTTAGTTACATTGTGAGGGTCAGTTTACACCTGGTTAGTTACATTGTGACGGTCAGTTTAGACCTGGTTAGTTACATTGTGACGGTCAGTTTACACCTGGTTAGTTACATTGTGACGGTCAGTTTACACCTGGTTAGTTACATTGTGAGGGTCAGTTTACACCTGGTTAGTTACATTGTGAGGGTCAGTTTACACCTGGTTAGTTACATTGTGACAGTCAGTTTAGACCTGGTTAGTTACATTGTGAGGGTCAGTTTACACCTGGTTAGTTACATTGTGAGGGTCAGTTTAGACCTGGTTAGTTACATTGTGAGGGTCAGTTTACACCTGGTTAGTTACACTGTGATGGTCAGTTTAGACCTGGTTAGTTACATTGTGAGGGTCAGTTTACACCTGGTTAGTTACATTGTGAGGGTCAGTTTACACCTGGTTAGTTACATTGTGAGGGTCAGTTTACACCTGGTTAGTTACATTGTGAGGGTCAGTTTAGACCTGGTTAGTTACACTGTGAGGGTCAGTTTACACCTGGTTAGTTACATTGTGAGGGTCAGTTTACACCTGGTTAGTTACATTGTGACAGGTCAGTTTAGACCTGGTTAGTTACATTGTGAGGGTCAGTTTAGACCTGGTTAGTTACATTGTGAGGGTCAGTTTACACCTGGTTAGTTACATTGTGACAGGTCAGTTTAGACCTGGTTAGTTACATTGTGAGGGTCAGTTTACACCTGGTTAGTTACATTGTGACGGTCAGTTTAGACCTGGTTAGTTACATTGTGACGGTCAGTTTACACCTGGTTAGTTACATTGTGAGGGTCAGTTTACACCTGGTTAGTTACATTGTGAGGGTCAGTTTACACCTGGTTAGTTACATTGTGACAGGTCAGTTTAGACCTGGTTAGTTACATTGTGACAGGTCAGTTTACACCTGGTTAGTTACATTGTGACAGGTCAGTTTAGACCTGGTTAGTTACATTGTGAGGGTCAGTTTACACCTGGTTAGTTACATTGTGAGGGTCAGTTTACACCTGGTTAGTTACATTGTGACGGTCAGTTTACACCTGGTTAGTTACATTGTGAGGGTCAGTTTAGACCTGGTTAGTTACATTGTGAGGGTCAGTTTAGACCTGGTTAGTTACATTGTGAGGGTCAGTTTACACCTGGTTAGTTACATTGTGAGGGTCAGTTTACACCTGGTTAGTTACATTGTGACGGTCAGTTTACACCTGGTTAGTTACATTGTGACAGTCAGTTTAGACCTGGTTAGTTACATTGTGAGGGTCAGTTTACACCTGGTTAGTTACATTGTGAGGGTCAGTTTACACCTGGTTAGTTACACTGTGATGGTCAGTTTAGACCTGGTTAGTTACATTGTGAGGGTCAGTTTAGACCTGGTTAGTTACATTGTGAGGGTCAGTTTACACCTGGTTAGTTACATTGTGACGGTCAGTTTAGACCTGGTTAGTTACATTGTGAGGGTCAGTTTAGACCTGGTTAGTTACATTGTGAGGGTCAGTTTACACCTGGTTAGTTACACTGTGATGGTCAGTTTAGACCTGGTTAGTTACATTGTGAGGGTCAGTTTACACCTGGTTAGTTACATTGTGAGGGTCAGTTTACACCTGGTTAGTTACATTGTGACAGTCAGTTTAGACCTGGTTAGTTACATTGTGAGCGTCAGTTTACACCTGGTTAGTTACATTGTGAGGGTCAGTTTAGACCTGGTTAGTTACATTGTGAGGGTCAGTTTAGACCTGGTTAGTTACATTGTGACGGTCAGTTTACACCTGGTTAGTTACATTGTGACGGTCAGTTTACACCTGGTTAGTTACATTGTGAGGGTCAGTTTACACCTGGTTAGTTACATTGTGAGGGTCAGTTTACACCTGGTTAGTTACATTGTGAGGGTCAGTTTACACCTGGTTAGTTACATTGTGAGGGTCAGTTTACACCTGGTTAGTTACATTGTGACGGTCAGTTTAGACCTGGTTAGTTACATTGTGACGGTCAGTTTACACCTGGTTAGTTACATTGTGACGGTCAGTTTACACCTGGTTAGTTACATTGTGAGGGTCAGTTTACACCTGGTTAGTTACATTGTGAGGGTCAGTTTACACCTGGTTAGTTACATTGTGAGGGTCAGTTTAGACCTGGTTAGTTACATTGTGAGGGTCAGTTTACACCTGGTTAGTTACATTGTGAGGGTCAGTTTACACCTGGTTAGTTACACTGTGATGGTCAGTTTAGACCTGGTTAGTTACATTGTGAGGGTCAGTTTACACCTGGTTAGTTACATTGTGAGGGTCAGTTTACACCTGGTTAGTTACACTGTGATGGTCAGTTTAGACCTGGTTAGTTACATTGTGAGGGTCAGTTTACACCTGGTTAGTTACATTGTGAGGGTCAGTTTACACCTGGTTAGTTACATTGTGAGGGTCAGTTTACACCTGGTTAGTTACATTGTGAGGGTCAGTTTACACCTGGTTAGTTACACTGTGATGGTCAGTTTAGACCTGGTTAGTTACATTGTGAGGGTCAGTTTAGACCTGGTTAGTTACATTGTGAGGGTCAGTTTACACCTGGTTAGTTACATTGTGACGGTCAGTTTAGACCTGGTTAGTTACATTGTGAGGGTCAGTTTAGACCTGGTTAGTTACATTGTGAGGGTCAGTTTACACCTGGTTAGTTACACTGTGATGGTCAGTTTAGACCTGGTTAGTTACATTGTGAGGGTCAGTTTACACCTGGTTAGTTACATTGTGAGGGTCAGTTTACACCTGGTTAGTTACATTGTGACAGTCAGTTTAGACCTGGTTAGTTACATTGTGAGGGTCAGTTTACACCTGGTTAGTTACATTGTGAGGGTCAGTTTACACCTGGTTAGTTACATTGTGACGGTCAGTTTAGACCTGGTTAGTTACATTGTGACGGTCAGTTTACACCTGGTTAGTTACATTGTGACGGTCAGTTTACACCTGGTTAGTTACATTGTGACGGTCAGTTTACACCTGGTTAGTTACATTGTGAGGGTCAGTTTAGACCTGGTTAGTTACATTGTGACGGTCAGTTTACACCTGGTTAGTTACATTGTGAGGGTCAGTTTACACCTGGTTAGTTACATTGTGACAGTCAGTTTAGACCTGGTTAGTTACATTGTGAGGGTCAGTTTACACCTGGTTAGTTACACTGTGATGGTCAGTTTAGACCTGGTTAGTTACATTGTGAGGGTCAGTTTACACCTGGTTAGTTACATTGTGAGGGTCAGTTTACACCTGGTTAGTTACATTGTGAGGGTCAGTTTACACCTGGTTAGTTACATTGTGAGGGTCAGTTTACACCTGGTTAGTTACATTGTGACGGTCAGTTTAGACCTGGTTAGTTACATTGTGAGGGTCAGTTTACACCTGGTTAGTTACATTGTGACGGTCAGTTTAGACCTGGTTAGTTACATTGTGAGGGTCAGTTTACACCTGGTTAGTTACATTGTGAGGGTCAGTTTACACCTGGTTAGTTACATTGTGACGGTCAGTTTACACCTGGTTAGTTACATTGTGAGGGTCAGTTTACACCTGGTTAGTTACATTGTGAGGGTCAGTTTACACCTGGTTAGTTACATTGTGACGGTCAGTTTACACCTGGTTAGTTACATTGTGACGGTCAGTTTACACCTGGTTAGTTACATTGTGACGGTCAGTTTACACCTGGTTAGTTACATTGTGACGGTCAGTTTACACCTGGTTAGTTACACTAATTGCAACTTGCAATCATTGTCTTTCTGGGAAATCATCAGGTGTTCCGGTTAAGCTCAAATTGTACATGAAACTAATATTACATAATCTCGTGGACTTTTGTTCTGATCCTAAAATAAATCAGGGACAACCTAACAGAGTGAGAACAGGATTAATTATGTACAGTTCATGCACAGAATTGATCTAAACTAAAGAACCAACTATGGCTTCAATTACAATCATGTTACAAAAAATGAAATGAGAAAAATTAATTTATCGGTCAGAAAACTGGTATAAATGTGTTGACCTTTGACAGATTCAATCCCAAACCTGACATCTTGAGAAGTCAAATAGTATTCACACAGATCAGTGTGAACAAGTCTGGATTCTGACCCGGGTCATTTTTTGTACCGTTCCATCCAACATGAACATACATCATATCTGCATCACATGTCACTATCCAGCTATCTGCTGACTACAGCTGCAGTCTGACCCCTTTATTGTCATATTCTGTCTTCTGTTCTTCCTCCCCAGACGACAGTCACACTCTGACCAGTGAAACCAGTAGCCTGGTCCAGTCCCACTATAAGCAGCGGGAGTCGGAGCGTGAGGCGTTGCCCTATCAGACGGGACAGCTGCACCCGGCCATCCGAGTGGCCGACCTGCTGCAACACATCACCCAGATGAAATGTGCCGAAGGTTATGGCTTCAAGGAGGAGTACGAGGTGAGGACGCACACACACACACACACACACACACACACACACACACACACACTGCATAGACGCCTCATTTTAAAGACACTTTGTAATGTCCTCCCAGAGTTTTGAAAGTAACCTGTTCACAATGAAGATCACACACCTGTGGGGGAGGAGCCAAAGAACAATGAGTGTGAAGGCCATTTTACACACATCCGTTTTTACATTTGTTATTTAAAAGCATCATAAAAGACACAAAAGATGTACAGAGTTCAAATCACTGATTTGATGTGCTTCACCACATGTCAATCAGCATTCAGCCTCCAGAAAGCACTTCCACTGTCAATATAAACTCAAACGGCTTCAATTCATGTTGCACTATTTGTAATGTGGAGCATTATATACAAACTCAGTTATTGTCTGATTATTGTCTGGTTATTGTCTGGTTATTGTCTGGTTATTTTCTGATTGTTGTCTGGTTATTGTCTGGGCATTGTGTGATTATTGTCGGGTTATTGTCTGGTTATTGTCTGGTTATTGTCTGGTTATTTTCTGATTGTTGTCTGGTTATTGTCTGGGCATTGTGTGATTATTGTCGGGTTATTGTCTGGGCATTGTGTGATTATTGTCGGGTTATTGTCTGGGCATTGTGTGATTATTGTCGGGTTATTGTCTGGTTATTGTCTGGTTATTGTCTGGTTATTTTCTGATTGTTGTCTGGTTATTGTCTGGGCATTGTGTGATTATTGTCGGGTTATTGTCTGGGCATTGTGTGATTATTGTCGGGTTATTGTCTGGGCATTGTGTGATTATTGTCGGGTTATTGTCTGGTTATTGTCTGGTTATTATCAGATTATTGTCTGGTTAATGTCTAGGCATTGTCTGGTTATTGTCTGGTTATTGTCAGATTATTGTCAGATTATTGTCTGGTTATTGTCTGGTTATTATCAGATTATTGTCTGGTTATTGTCTGGTTATTGTCTGGTTATTATCAGATTATTGTCTGGTTATTGTCTGGTTATTGTCTGGGCATTGTCTGGTTATTTTATGATTGTTGTCTGGTTATTGTCTGGTTATTGTCTGGTTATTATCAGATTATTGTCTGGTTATTGTCTGGTTATTGTCTGGGCATTGTCTGGTTATTGTCTGGGCATTGTCTGGTTATTTTCTGATTGTTGTCTGGTTATTGTCTGGTTATTGTCTGGTTATTTTCTGATTGTTGTCTGGTTATTGTCTGGGCATTGTGTGATTATTGTCGGGTTATTGTCTGGGCATTGTGTGATTATTGTCGGGTTATTGTCTGGTTATTGTCTGGTTATTGTCTGGTTATTTTCTGATTGTTGTCTGGTTATTGTCTGGGCATTGTGTGATTATTGTCGGGTTATTGTCTGGGCATTGTGTGATTATTGTCGGGTTATTGTCTGGGCATTGTGTGATTATTGTCGGGTTATTGTCTGGTTATTGTCTGGTTATTATCAGATTATTGTCTGGTTAATGTCTAGGCATTGTCTGGTTATTGTCTGGTTATTGTCAGATTATTGTCAGATTATTGTCTGGTTATTGTCTGGTTATTATCAGATTATTGTCTGGTTATTGTCTGGTTATTGTCTGGTTATTATCAGATTATTGTCTGGTTATTGTCTGGTTATTGTCTGG
>NC_046985.1:215000-245000 GCF_009769545.1 Cyclopterus lumpus | reverse complement strand
TGGTACTATAAGCTCTCTATTTGGGTAATATGGTACTATGAGCTCTCTAGTATGGTAATATGGTACTATAAGCTCTCTAGTGGGGTAATATGGTACTATGAGCTCTCTAGTATGGTAATATGGTACTATAAGCTCTCTAGTGGGGTAATATGATACTATAAGCTCTCTATTTGGGTAATATGGTACTATGAGCTCTCTAGTATGGTAATATGGTACTATGAGCTCTCTAGTGGGGTAATATGGTACTATAAGCTCTCTATTTGGGTAATATGGTACTATGAGCTCTCTAGTATGGTAATATGGTACTATAAGCTCTCTAGTGGGGTAATATGGTACTATGAGCTCTCTAGTGGGATAATATGGTACTATGAGCTCTCTATTTGGGTAATATGGTACTATGAGCTCTCTAGTATGGTAATATGGTACTATGAGCTCTCTAGTATGGTAATATGGTACTATAAGCTCTCTAGTGGGGTAATATGGTACTATGAGCTCTCTAGTATGGTAATATGGTACTATGAGCTCTCTAGTGGGGTAATATGGTACTATAAGCTCTCTATTTGGGTAATATGGTACTATAAGCTCTCTAGTGGGGTAATATGGTACTATGAACTCTCTAGTGGGGTAATATGGTACTATGAGCTCTCTATTTGGGTAATATGGTACTATGAGCTCTCTAGTATGGTAATATGGTACTATGAGCTCTCTAGTGGGGTAATATGGTACTATAAGCTCTCTATTTGGGTAATATGGTACTATGAGCTCTCTAGTATGGTAATATGGTACTATAAGCTCTCTAGTGGGGTAATATGGTACTATGAGCTCTCTAGTATGGTAATATGGTACTATGAGCTCTCTAGTGGGGTAATATGGTACTATAAGCTCTCTATTTGGGTAATATGGTACTATAAGCTCTCTAGTGGGGTAATATGGTACTATGAACTCTCTAGTGGGGTAATATGGTACTATGAGCTCTCTATTTGGGTAATATGGTACTATGAGCTCTCTAGTATGGTAATATGGTACTATGAGCTCTCTAGTATGGTAATATGGTACTATAAGCTCTCTATTTGGGTAATATGGTACTATAAGCTCTCTAGTGGGGTAATATGGTACTATGAACTCTCTAGTGGGGTAATATGGTACTATGAGCTCTCTATTTGGGTAATATGGTACTATGAGCTCTCTAGTATGGTAATATGGTACTATGAGCTCTCTAGTGGGGTAATATGGTACTATAAGCTCTCTATTTGGGTAATATGGTACTATGAGCTCTCTAGTATGGTAATATGGTACTATAAGCTCTCTAGTGGGGTAATATGGTACTATGAGCTCTCTAGTATGGTAATATGGTACTATAAGCTCTCTAGTGGGGTAATATGATACTATAAGCTCTCTATTTGGGTAATATGGTACTATGAGCTCTCTAGTATGGTAATATGGTACTATGAGCTCTCTAGTGGGGCAATATGGTACTATAAGCTCTCTATTTGGGTAATATGGTACTATGAGCTCTCTAGTATGGTAATATGGTACTATAAGCTCTCTAGTGGGGTAATATGGTACTATGAGCTCTCTAGTGGGATAATATGGTACTATGAGCTCTCTATTTGGGTAATATGGTACTATGAGCTCTCTAGTATGGTAATATGGTACTATGAGCTCTCTAGTATGGTAATATGGTACTATAAGCTCTCTAGTGGGGTAATATGGTACTATAAGCTCTCTAGTGGGGTAATATGGTGCTGTGAGCTCTCTCATTGGGTAATATGGCACTATTAGCTTTCTCATTGGGTAATATGGTACTATTAGCTCTCTCATTGGGTAATATGGTACTATGAGCTCTCTCATTGGGTAATATGATGCTATAAGCTCTCTAGTGAGGAAATATGGTGCTATGAACTCTCTCATTGGGTAATATATGGTACTATGAGCTCTCTCATTGGGTAATATGGTCCTATGAGCTCTCTCGTAGTGTAATATGGTGCTATGAGCTCTCTCGTAGTGTAATATGGTGCTATGTGCTCTCTAGAGGGGTAATATGGTGCTATGTGCTCTCTCGAGGGGTAATATGGTGCTATGAGCTCTCTAGAGGGGTAATATGGTGCTATGTGCTCTCTAGAGGGGTAATATGGTGCTATGTGCTCTCTAGAGGGGTAATATGGTGCTATGAGCTCTCTAGAGGGGTAATATGGTACTAAGAACTCTAGTGGGGTAGGTAATAGATCGGGTCCGGTCTACATCCAGGACATGGTCTAACCTCACACCCCAGCCCGTTCACTTCGCTCGGCTTCAGCCAATCTGCTTGTAGCTCCTTCACTTCGAGCTAAACACTCAACAAAATCACGTCTGTTTGCTGTGCTGGCTCCTCATTGGTGGAACGAGCTCCCCATTGACATCAGGACAGGAAGTCTCTACATCTTCCGTCGCAAACTAAAAACACATCTTTTTCGACTATACAGGGAAGGTAGAGCCGTAGTAGCACTCTAGTAGCACTTAAATGTCCCTTACCGATAGCACTTTGTTGTTTAGCACTTTAGTAGCACTTAGATGGCTCTTACTGATAGCACTTTGTAGTTTAACACTTTAGTAGCACTTAAATGTCTCTTACTGATAGTACTCTGTAGTTTAACGTTATTGAAGAAATTGTACTTGCTTGATTCTTGTTGTTCTGAGTTTGGACTCATGGTTTAATGCACTTATTGTAAGTCGCTTTGGATAAAAGCGTCAGCTAAATGACATGAAATGTAATGTAATATGGTGCTATACGCTCTCTAGTGGGGTAATATGGTACTATGAACTCTCTAGTGGGATAATATGGTACTTTGAACTCTCTAGTGGGGTAATATGGTACTATGAACTCTCTAGTGGGGTAATATGGTACTTTGAACTCTCTAGTGGGGTAATATGGTACTATGAACTCTCTAGTGGGGTAATATGGTACTTTGAACTCTCTAGTGGGGTAATATGGTACTATGAACTCTCTAGTGGGGTAATATGGTACTATGAACTCTCTAGTGGGGTAATATGGTACTTTGAACTCTCTAGTGGGGTAATATGGTACTATGAACTCTCTAGTGGGGTAATATGGTACTTTGAACTCTCTAGTGGGGTAATATGGTACTTTGAACTCTCTAGTGGGGTAATATGGTACTATGAACTCTCTAGTGGGATAATATGGTACTATGAACTCTCTAGTGGGGTAATATGGTACTATGAACTCTCTAGTGGGGTAATATGGTACTTTGAACTCTCTAGTGGGGTAATATGGTACTTTGAACTCTCTAGTGGGGTAATATGGTGTTATAAGCTCTAGGAGTTGCAGTTGATCCAGGTTGTATGTCTTTAAGACTGCTGGAAAGGAACAGGTTGGTTTCATCTGGCTTTCATTTAGCTGACACGTTTATCCAAAGCATTCATTTATATCGACAAAGAGCCACATAAATATTAATGTTATGATTTCACTCTTTCAGAAAAAAGTCATATGTTTCAAAATAACGTAAAAAAGAAGATTTGGTCTTGTGGTTTGAAGCGTGATGTGTCGCTGAAGCAGAATCCCTGATTGAACTATTGATTAGAGATGTTGTTATTTCCCTCCATGCCGCTCCTTTACTTCTTAATCTGATTGGACAGCTTAATGAGGTAAGACGCCTTCTTGGTTTTCATCCTGTGTTCTTTTCAACTCGATTAGTGACTCCACACCTAACACACACACACACACATTAGCACTGGTGTATGTTAGCTTAGCATCACCAAGCCTCAGGTTGGATTAGAGTTTCTTCAAGAAATAAATACCAAACCCAGAATGTGTTTACCATCACTTCCTGTTCGTCTGAAGGTTACTGTTATTATTATTATTATTATTATTATTATCATTATAAATCCTACTGTGTTCAGTTTCCCTCTGGATAAATCCAAAGTGTTCTTTTCATCAGACAAGCAGGAAGTGTGTCTCGACCTCCTCTCTCTGGTTAGCATCGATGCTAATACAAGAGCTACACACCGTGCGGAGGTTTACCAGGACTACCTAGAAACCAGCTGTTTTACCCAGAATGCTTCACTCTGACGGCAACATGTTCTATTTCTAAAGCTAATCATCTGAATAATACACCACATGAGATCATGTCCGCTGTATGTTTGATCTGGTGAACAGCCTATATATACATATATGTATATATATTATAGCTCGAGGACCAACAATCACAAAACGATGTTTCTTGGTGAAACAAGGGTCAGATCCTCCTGTCTGAAGGTTCAGCGAGGTCTCCTGGAGGTCAAAGGTCAACTCAAGGTCTCGGTGGAACAGCAGGTTTTCAGGGAGTCCCGAGATTCTCCGTGTTCCATGCTGTTTCATTCCCAACATGATCATCAAAGAACCTTTTTACCAGCGTATTGATTATTGATCAGATTCTCTCATCAACTCAAAAAGTGAGACTTTTCTAACAGCTGATTCAGAATCTGTATTTTAGTTCAAATGTATGAATTTGGATAAAAGCCCTCGCTTGTCTGGCGTCAATGAGTTTTTAAAGACGCCAACACAGACTCTCTCACATCATTTATTACAGTATGGCGACCACAGAAGAGGATCTGAGACATGCAGTTAGAATAAAGAAACTGTCCTCTCTATTCACATGAGTGGAACTCTTCTGACTGTTCGTGAGCTTTCAGTGGTAACGCTGTGTTTTACTGCTCAGAGGGTTCAGCTGAGAGCTGGTGACCTTCAGGTGACCTTCACAGTCCAGTACTAATTGTTCAGATTATTCTGACAACAGATGAATGCAGCACAAACGCCTCACCCTGCAAAGTGAATGAAACAAGGGATCCAGATCCACTTCAGAATGTAAATTATATAAGATGGAGTCAGGTGTAAAATAATAAAGGTCTGGAAGAAGAACTGTCGTAGAATTATGTAAAGCTCTGCTAATAAGGACATGAACTCTGACCTTTACAATAACTGTTGCTAGTTTAAGGGCACAAGTAGCAATATAATTTACACACACACACACAGTCAGTCGAGCTGCTGCCAGCAGTCGTTAGTTCATCTCTTCCTTCTATTCTTTTTCTTTTTTCTTCCTCCATTTGTTCCTAGCTGTCAATCATGTAGAGTGTGTGTGTGTGTGTGTGTGTGTTTGACATGGCTTGATGGATGTCTGAAGGTGTTAGTCTGCTGTCACACATGCACACACAAACACACAAACACACAATCACACACACACACACAGTCTGCAGGCGTTTTAATGAGCGACCCAGGAAAGCTGCTGTGGATCAAAGTGTGTGAGCTGCTTTATCAGCAGTTAAATGTGTTAGTCTTTCACGTTTTAATGAACATGTACATGTTGACTTTAAAGTTAAACAACCACAAGAGACACACAACAACAACAGAGACTAAAAACAACTACAAAGAGACGCATATTAACCACAAAAAGACACAAAACAACTACAAGAGACACAAAACAACCACAAAGAGACACAAAACATCCACAAAGTGACACAAAACAACCACAAGAGACACAAAACAACCACAAGAGACACAAAACAACCACAAAGAGACACAAAACATCCACAAAGTGACACAAAACAACCACAAGAGACACAAAACAACCACAAAGAGACACAAAACAACTACAAGAGACACAAAACAACCACAAAGAGACACAAAACATCCACAAAGTGACACAAAACAACCACAAGAGACACAAAACAACCACAAGAGACACAAATCAACAGCAAAGAGACACAAAACAACCACAAGAGACACAAAACAACCACAAAGAGACACAAAACAACCACAGGAGACACAAAGCAACCGCAAAGAGACACAAAACAACCACAAGAGACACAAAACAACCACAAAGAGACACAAAACAACCACAGGAGACACAAAACAATCACAAAGAGACACAAATCAACAGCAAAGAGACACAAAACAACCACAAAGAGACACAAAACATCCACAAAGTGACACAAAACAACCACAAGAGACACAAAACAACCACAAAGAGACACAAATCAACAGCAAAGAGACACAAAACAACCACAAGAGACACAAAACAACCACAAAGAGACACAAAACAACCACAGGAGACACAAAGCAACCGCAAAGAGACACAAAACAACCACAGGAGACAAAAAGCAACCACAAAGAGACACAAAACAACTACAAGAGACACAAAACAACCACAAAGAGACACAAAACAACCACAGGAGACACAAAGCAACCGCAAAGAGACACAAAACAACCACAAAGAGACACAAAACAACCACAGGAGACAAAAAGCAACCACAGAGACACAAAACAACTACAAGAGACACAAAACAACCACAAAGAGACACAAAACAACTACAAGAGACACAAAACAACCACAAAGAGACACAAAACAACCACAGGAGACACAAAGCAACCGCAAAGAGACACAAAACAACCGCAAAGAGACACAAAACAACCACAGGAGACACAAAGCAACCGCAAAGTGACACAAAACAACCGCAAAGAGACACAAAACAACCACAGGAGACACAAAGCAACCGCAAAGTGACACAAAGCAACCACAAAGTGACACAAAACAACCACAAAGTGACACAAAACAACCACAGGAAAACACAAAATGTAAGTTAAAGATTTTTAGATTTTCAACCCCACGTTTACAATTTGCTCGTAAAAGCAAAGAATGTCTAACAATGTTAACAAAACAACTCTACAGTGCATCAGAAGTGTGTAGATCTCATTTGAGATCTTTGAGAGCAGTATAAAAACGCTTCTCTCTGAGCCTCCTCTTCATAATTGGACCTAATCATCTGCTCTGACCATAAAAGCAGTGCCTGTGTGTTCGGGAGAACGGGAAATCAAACACATCCTCTGCATTATTCATGAACCGTTCACTGAGTTTCATCACTCTGCATCTGTTCTCCTGTTAAATAAGCTGTCTTCTTTGTGCCTTCCAGAGCTTCTTTGAGGGACAGTCTGCTCCGTGGGATTCAGCCAAGAAGGACGAGAACCGCATGAAGAACCGCTACGGAAACATTATCGCCTGTACGTACCACCACCCTGTTAAGGAACTGTGGAAGACTCCTTCTGGGAGAACAGAGAACTAATATTACTCATGTTGAATAAACCTGATATGGGAGGCGGGGAGACCAGTAGATGACGAGATGTTGCAGGTCATGAACGCTTGACCAACGTGATCTGTTTACTGGCTTTCCTTCAGATCGGAGTCCAAAATACTGAGCAGCACAACAAGGATGGTGACAGTTCAATACACTTTAAGTATTTGATTAGAGCAATGGGTTTTTTTGGTCCTGGATTGGGTCTTAATCTGGGACCTGCAGGTCATTACCAGGGTCTTAATCTAGGACTTGTTTGTCTTAATTTGGGTCTTACTCTGGGATTTGTTGGTCTTAATTTGGGTCGTACTCTGGGACTTGTTGGTCTTAATTTGAGTCTTACTTTGGGACTTGTTGGTCTTAATTTGGGTCTTAATTTAGGTCTTGATCTGGGAGTTGTTGGTCTTAATTTGGGTCTTACTCTGGGATTTGTTGGTCTTAATTTGGGTCTTAATTTGGGATTTGTGGGTCTTAATTTGGGTCTTACTCTGGGATTTGTTGGTCTTAATTTGGGTCTTAATTTGGGATTTGTGGGTCTTAATTTGGGTCTTACTCTGGGATTTGTTGGTCTTAATTTGGGTCTTACTCTGGGATTTGTTGGTCTTAATTTGGGTCTTAATTTGGGATTTGTGGGTCTTAATTTGGGTCTTACTCTGGGATTTGTTGGTCTTAATTTGGGTCTTAATTTGGGATTTGTGGGTCTTAATTTGGGTCTTACTCTGGGATTTGTTGGTCTTAATTTGGGTCTTAATTTGGGATTTGTGGGTCTTAATTTGGGTCTTACTCTGGGATTTGTTGGTCTTAATTTGGGTCTTAATTTGGGATTTGTGGGTCTTAATTTGGGTCTTACTCTGGGATTTGTTGGTCTTAATTTGAGTCTTAATTTGGGATTTGTTGGTCTTAATTTGGGTCGTACTCTGGGACTTGTTGGTCTTAATTTGAGTCTTACTTTGGGACTTGTTGGTCTTAATTTGGGTCTTAATTTAGGTCTTGATCTGGGACTTGTTGGTCTTAATTTGGGTCTTAATTTAGGTCTTGATCTGGGAGTTGTTGGTCTTAATTTGGGTCTTACTCTGGGATTTGTTGGTCTTAATTTGGGTCTTACTCTGGGACTTGTTGGTCTTAATTTGGGTCTTAATTTGGGATTTGTGGGTCTTAATTTGGGTCTTACTCTGGGATTTGTTGGTCTTAATTTGGGTCTTAATTTGGGATTTGTGGGTCTTAATTTGGGTCTTACTCTGGGATTTGTTGGTCTTAATTTGGGTCTTAATTTGGGATTTGTGGGTCTTAATTTGGGTCTTACTCTGGGATTTGTTGGTCTTAATTTGGGTCTTAATTTGGGATTTGTGGGTCTTAATTTGGGTCTTACTCTGGGATTTGTTGGTCTTAATTTGAGTCTTAATTTGGGATTTGTTGGTCTTAATTTGGGTCTTACTCTGGGACTTGTTGGTCTTAATTTGAGTCTTACTTTGGGACTTGTTGGTCTTAATTTGGGTCTTAATTTAGGTCTTGATCTGGGACTTGTTGGTCTTAATTTGGGTCTTAATTTAGGTCTTGATCTGGGAGTTGTTGGTCTTAATTTGGGTCTTACTCTGGGATTTGTTGGTCTTAATTTGGGTCTTACTCTGGGACTTGTTGGTCTTAATTTGGGTCTTGATTTGGGATTTGTGGGTCTTAATTTGGGTCTTACTCTGGGATTTGTTGGTCTTAATTTGGGTCTTACTCTGGGACTTGTTGGTCTTAATTTGGGTCTTAATTTGGGATTTGTGGGTCTTAATTTGGGTCTTACTCTGGGATTTGTTGGTCTTAATTTGGGTCTTATTCTGGGACTTCTTGGTCTTAATTTGAGTCTTACTTTGGGACTTGTTGGTCTTAATTTGGGTCTTACTCTGGGATTTGTTGGTCTTAATTTGGGTCTTACTCTGGGACTTGTTGGTCTTAATTTGAGTCTTACTTTGGGACTTGTTGGTCTTAATTTGGGTCTTAATTTAGGTCTTGATCTGGGAGTTGTTGGTCTTAATTTGGGTCTTAATTTGGGATTTGTGGATCTTAATTTGAGTCTTACTTTAGGACTTGTTGGTCTTAATTTGGGTCTTACTTTAGGACTTGTTGGTCTTAATTTGGGTCTTACTTTGGGACCTGCCGGTCTTAATCTGGATCCCGTTTCAGGATGAAACGGCTGGATTGTCTCACTAGACTTCAGAGCTGACAGGACAGTGATGTTGGGAGTTAGTTCATAGCTGGAGAGTGTGAAGTGAACAGAACGTGTCTGTAGTGACGTAATATTCACCAGCAAGATAACAAACAGGAAGTCTTCAACCAGCTGAGCGTCAGACAGGAAAAACACAGCTTTGTTTTTTCCATCAGGCTGATCTCATGTCAGTTCTTATCATCACACAGAATCATGAAGCTAATGCGCTAACGTCCCAGAAAGTTAGTGCTGACAGCTGCTCACTTTCAGCTGCTGGCTAACACACACACACACACACACACACACACACATGTCTGTTTGTTTGTGTGTGTCCTGTGGTGCTGTAATTATGCAAATGGCATGTGATATAGGCCGAGGCTATGATGGCCTGCAGGGACACACTTCGTATTCACACCAGCGATAAAACACACACACACACACACTCTCACACACACACACACACACACACACACACTCAAACACACACAAACAGGTCTGTTAACAGTGTGTGACAGCAGTGACAGCCAATCAGCTGCATGATTTTTTTTGATTTGACAGAAGACAAATCAATGGATTAAAAAAAACTGAATTTAGTTTTGTCGTTTACGTCAAAATACATACAGGTATAAAAACATTAATCAAACAACTTCATCATTAGCAATACGTTAATAAAAACATAATCCACAATAGATCCATTCACAATACAAGAATTGAAACATGAAGGAGGTTGTTCTTCAAACAATAACAAACATCTGTACAGTGCTAAGCTGCAGGTATTCATCAGCTATAATCAGTCTTTTAACATAGCTGGTAGTAACTGTATTAAATATTACCTGAGATATTAAACATGAATAAACATCTGTTTATAACAACGTTACAGTCCGATATTTATATTCTAATTAGTAATAATAAATACTTCATAATTAGTCGATTGATCGTCAATTAGCTTTAACACAACCTTTTTTATTTTCTTAATGAATTGGAAGTTTCTCTGAAATTCAGAACAAAGTTTGAACAAATGTGTATCATAACAAGACATAATTCATCTGTGATTGTTTATTTAATGTGATTATTACACAATGTAATAATCACATTAAATAAACAATGTTTTCATTTATCAGAAGCTCATGAGACGGGATTATCTTTCACCATGGCAACACGCTTCCTAATTAACGTGTGTGTGTGTGTGTGTGTGTGTGTGTGTGTGTGTGTGCAGACGACCACTCTCGTGTGCGTTTGCAGCCTCAGGATGGAGACGGCGGCTCTGACTACATCAACGCCAACTACGTGGACGTGAGTAACACACACCATGATGATGATGATGATGATGATGATGATGATGATGATGGTGATGGTGGTGGTGATGATGATGATGATGATGATGATGGTGGTGATGGTGGTGGTGATGGTGGTGATGATGATGATGATGATGATGATGGTGGTGATGATGATGATGATGATGATGATGGTGGTGATGGTGGTGGTGATGATGATGATGATGATGATGATGGTGGTGATGATGATGATGATGATGATGGTGGTGATGGTGGTGGTGATGATGGTGATGATGATGATGGTGATGATGATGATAGTGATGATGATGATGATGATGATGGTGATGATGATGATGATGATAGTGATGATGATGTTGATGGTGATGATGATGATGGTGGTGATGATGATGATAGTGATGATGATGACGATGATGTTGGTGATGGTGGTGATGATGATGATGATGATGATGTTGATGATGATGGTGATGATGATGATGATGATGATGGTGATGATGATGACGATGATGTTGGTGATGGTGGTGATGATGATGATGATGATGATGATGATGGTGGTGATGATGATAGTGATGATGATGATGATGGTGGTGATGATGATGATGATAGTGATGATGATGATGATGATGATGGTGGTGATGATGATAGTGATGATGATGATGTTGGTGATGATGATGATGATGATGATGATGATGATGGTGGTGATGATGATTATAGTGATGATGATGATGATGGTGATGATGGTGATGATGATGATGATGATGATAGTGATGATGATGGTGATGATGATGGTGATGGTGATGGTGATGATGATGATGATGATGATGATGATGGTGATGATGGTGATGTTGGTGATGGTGATGATGATGATGATAGTGATGATGATGGTGATGATGATGATAGTGATGATGATGGTGATGATGATGGTGATGATGGTGATGATGATGTTGGTGATGGTGATGATGATGATGATGGTGGTGATGATGATGATAGTGATGATGATGATGATGGTGATGATGGTGATGATGATGATGATGATAGTGATGATGATGATGATGTTGGTGATGGTGATGATGATGATGGTGATGATGATGATGATAGTGATGATGATGATGATGGTGATGATGGTGATGATGATGATGATGACGATGATGATAGTGATGATGATGTTGGTGATGGTGATGGTGATGATGATGGTGGTGATGATGATGATGATGACGATGATGTTGGTGATGATGATGATGATAGTGATGATGATGATGGTGATGATGATGATGATGATGTTGGTGATGGTGATGATGATGATGGTGGTGATGATGATGATGATGATGATGATGATGATGATGATGGTGATGATGGTGATGATGATGATGATGATGATGTTGGTGATGGTGATGATGATGATGGTGATGATGATGATGATGATGATAGTGATGATGATGATGATGGTGGTGATGATGATGAAGTTGGTGATGATGATGACGATGATGTTGGTGATGATGATGGTGTGATGATGATGATGATGATGATGGTGGCGGTGATGATGGTGATGATGATGGTGATGATGATGATGATGAAGATGTTGGTGATGATGATGACGATGATGTTGGTGATGATGATGACGATGATGATGACGATGATGTTGGTGATGGTGATGATGTTGGTGATGGTGATGATGATGATGGTGGTGATGATGATGACGATTATGTTGGTGATGGTGATGATGATGATGTTGGTGATGGTGATGATGATGTTGGTGATGGTGATGATGATGATGATGGTGATGATGATGGTGATGATGATGGTGATGATGATGATGACGATGATGTTGGTGATGGTGATGATGATGATGTTGGTGATGGTGATGATGATGTTGGTGATGGTGATGATGATGATGGTGGTGATGATGAAGATGACGATGATGTTGGTGATGGTGATGATGATGATGTTGGTGATGGTGATGATGATGTTGGTGATGGTGATGATGATGATGGTGGTGATGATGGTGATTATGATGGTGATGATGATGGTGATGATGGTGATGATGATGGTGATGATGATGATGACGATGATGTTGGTGATGGTGATGATGATGATGTTGGTGATGGTGATGATGATGTTGGTGATGGTGATGATGATGATGGTGGTGATGATGAAGATGATGTTGGTGATGGTGATGATGATGATGAAGATGTTGGTGATGATGGTGATGGTGATGATGATGATGATGATGACGATGATGTTGGTGATGGTGGTGATGATGATGATGTTGTTGGTGATGATGGTGATGATGATGATGATGATGATGGTGGTGGTGATGATGATGATGATGAAGATGTTGGTGATGATGATGATGATAGTGATGATGATGATGATGATGATGATGGTGGTGATGATGATGATGATGATGATAGTGATGATGATGAAGATGTTGGTGATGATGGTGGTGATGATGATGATGATGATAGTGATGATGATGATGATGATGATGATGTTGGTGATGGTGATGATAGTGGTGATAATAATGATGATGATGATGATCTCTTCTCAGGGCTACCACAGACCAAACCACTACATCGCTACTCAAGGTAAGAAGTGAAACACTGAGTGTCTTTTGATGTTCGTCTCTGTGTCTCTGAGGATACAATGGAACAGCTGGTGGTTCCTTCAGTCTCACAGTGATCGAGGGACAGACAGAATGAGAGACTGTAGTAACATCACTCAGCTGTAGTAATAACACTCAGCTGTAGTAATAACACTCAGCTGTAGTAGTAACACTCAGCTGTAGTAATAACACACAGCTGTAGTAATAACACACAGCTGTAGTAGTAACACTCAGCTGTAGTAATAACACTCAGCTGTAGTAATAACACTCAGCTGTAGTAATAACACTCAGCTGTAGTAATAACACACAGCTGTAGTAGTAACACTCAGCTGTAGTAATAACACACAGCTGTAATAGTAACACACAGCTGTAGTAATAACACTCAGCTGTAGGAGTAACACTCAGCTGTAGTAACAACACTCAGCTGTAGTAACAACACTCAGTTGTAGTAATAACACTCAGCTGTAGTAACAACACTCAGCTGTAGTAACAACACTCAGCTGTAGTAACAACACTCAGTTGTAGTAATAACACTCAGTTGTAGTAACACTCAGCTGTAGTAACAACACTCAGCTGTAGTAACAACACTCAGCTGTAGTAATAACACTCAGTTGTAGTAACAACACTCAGCTGTAGTAATAACACTCAGCTGTAGTAATAATACTCAGTTATAGTAAAAACACTCAGTTGTAGTAACAACTCTCAGCTGTCGTAATAACACTCAGTCGTAGTAACACTCAGCTGTAGTAACAACACTCAGCTGTAGTAATAACACTCAGTCGTAGTAACACTCAGCTGTAGTAACAACACTCAGCTGTAGTAATAACACTCAGTCGTAGTAACACTCAGCTGTAGTAATAATACTCAGTTCTAGTAAAAACACTCAGTTGTAGTAACAACACTCAGCTGTAGTAACAACACTCAGTTGTAGTAACAATACTCAGTTGTAGTAACAACACTCAGCTGTAGTAATAACACTCAGTTGTAGTAACAACACTCAGCTGTAGTAATAACACTCAGTTGTAGTAAAAACACTCAGTTGTAGTAACAACTCTCAGTTGTAGTAACAACACTCAGTTGTAGTAATAACACTCAGTTGTAGTAAAAACACTCAGCTGTCGTAATAACACTCAGTTGTAGTAACAATACTCAGTTGTAGTAATAACACTCAGTTGTAGTAACAACACTCAGCTGTAGTAATAACACTCAGTCGTAGTAGTTTATGCTGACATATCAGTCTGTCAGCATGAATATGGAGTTTGTGTGTGTGTGCGTGTGTGTGTGTGTGTGTGTGTGTGTGTGTGTGTGTGCGTGTGCGCGTGTGTGCTTGTCCGTGTGTGCGTGTGTGTGTGTGTGTGTGTGTGTGTGTGTGTGTGTGTGTGTGTGTGTGTGCAGGCAGCAGATACTCGCTGTAAAACACGTGAGGACAGGAATGGATTAGCATGAACTAATTAGCTCATCAAAACACAGACTGTCAACAGTGATTAAAAACATGTTCTGTGTGTGTATACATGCTTTTAATTTGAATTAATTAAAAGAGTCATTATAATTCATGTACAGTTCCGGTGTCGCCTGCTGATCTGCTGTCTAATAATAAGTTTACTGTGTGTGTGTGTGTGTGTGTGTGTTTCAGGGCCCATGCAGGAGACTGTTTATGATTTCTGGCGGATGGTTTGGCAGGAGAACAGCGCTGCCATCGTCATGGTAACCAACCTGGTGGAGGTAGGGCGGGTGAGTCCACACACACACACACACACACAAACACACAAACACACAGTGATTGTTTTTTTTCACTCTCTGATGAAGTTTGGGAACTCCATTTCCCAGAGTGCATCAGTCGTATATCTCTCCTGTGATCCTGTGATGAGCTTCATTGTGTAAATATTTCTATATACTGTATATACATCATATAGTTGTAAATATACATCATATAGTTGTAAATATACATCATATAGTTGTAAATATACATCATATAGTTGTAAGTATACACATCATATAGTTGTAAATATACATCATATAGTTGTAAATATACATCATATAGTTGTATATATACATCATATAGTTGTATATATATACACACCATATAGTTGTATATACACATCATATAGTTGTGTATATACATCATGTAGTTGTATATATAATATAATAATATATCCATAACCCTAACCCTTGTGTGATATAAACACATTATGTAAGACAGTTTATATATATTTTATATAATATAATAAATTATACACAACCCTAACCCTTGCGTGATATAAATACATATTATGTATGACAGATTATCAGAATGCACCAGGGATCTGTTCCCTGCCGCAGAGAGAGATTATGGGATGGATTACACACACACATTGTTCACGTTATCCTGATTCGGCCCCCAACCCCCTTTTTCCAGTCACCTCGTTGGTTGCCGTGACAACACAGTAATTAGCTCAGCAGTAATTAGCTGTTAATGAGCGGGGGAGGGGGGTGGAGCTTCTAATGAGATTTTAATATCAGCCGCTTTTCTTCTGTTTAATTAATGAGTCACTTTATTTCTGCCTGACTGTAATGTTAATGAATAAACAAGAGGCGTGTGTGTGTGTGTGTGTGTGTGTGTGTGTGTGTGTGTGTGTGTGTGTGTGTGTGTGTGTGTGTGTGTGTGTGTGTGTGTGTGTGTGTGTGTGTGTGTGTGTGTGTGTGTGTAGGTGAAGTGCTGTAAGTACTGGCCAGACGACACTGAGATCTACGGAGACATGAAGGTGACGTTGATTGAGACTCAGCTGCTGTCAGAGTACGTGATCCGTACCTTCGCCGTGGAGAAGGTACAATACACAGTGTATTACACAGTGTATTACACAGTGTAATACACACTGTAATACACAGTGTAATACACACTGTAATACACACTGTAATACACACTGTAATACACAGTGTAATACACACTGTAATACACAATTTAATACACACACTAAGACACACACAGATACACAGTGTAATGCACACACTGATACACACTGTAATACACCCTCTGATACACACTGTAATACACACTTGGATACACACTGTAATACGCACACAGATACACACTGTAATACACACACTAATACACAGTTTAATACACACACTAATACACACACTGATACACACTGTAATACACACACTGATACACAAACTAATACACAGTATAATACACACACTAATACACACTATAATACACACTCTGATACACTCTGTAATACACACACTGATACACACTGTAATACACACTCTGATACACACACTAATACACAGTATAATACACACACTGATACACACTATAATACACACTCTGATACACACACTAAGACACACTGTAATACACACTCTGATACACACTGTAATACACACACTAATACACAGTTTAATACACACACTAATACACACACTGATACACACACTAATACACAGTATAATACACACACTGATACACACTATAATACACACTCTGATACACACACTAAGACACACTGTAATACACACTCTGATACACACTATAATACACACACTGATACACACTGTAATACACACTCTGATACACACACTAAGACACACTGTAATACACACTCTGATACACACTATAATACACACACTGATACATACTGTAATACACACTCTGATACACACTGTAATACACACACTGATACACACTGTAATACACACTCTGATACACACTGTAATACACACACTGATACACACTGTAATACACACACTGATACACACTGTAATACACACTCTGATACACACTGTAATACACACTCTGATACACACACTAAGACACACTGTAATACACACTCTGATACACACTATAATACACACACTGATACACACTGTAATACACACTCTGATACACACTGTAATACACACACTGATACACACTGTAATACACACACTGATACACACTGTAATACACACTCTGATACACACTGTAATACACACTCTGATACACACACTAAGACACACTGTAATACACACTCTGATACACACTATAATACACACACTGATACACACTGTAATACACACACTAAGACACACTGTAATACACACACTAATACACAGTTTAATACACACACTAATACACACTCTGATACACACTATAATACACACACTGATACACACTGTAATACACACACTGATACACACTGTAATACACACACTGATACACACTGTAATACACACTCTGATACACACTATAATACACACACTGATACACACTGTAATACACACACTGATACACACTGTAATACACACTCTGATACACACACTAAGACACACTGTAATACACACTCTGATACACACTATAATACACACACTGATACACACTGTAATGCACACACTGATACACACTGTAATACACACTCTGATACACACACTAAGACACACTGTAATACACACTCTGATACACACTATAATACACACACTGATACACACTGTAATACACACACTGATACACACTGTAATACACACTCTGATACACACTATAATACACACACTGATACACACTATAATACACACACTGATACACACTGTAATACACACACTGATACACACTGTAATACACACTCTGATACACACTATAATACACACACTGATACACACTATAATACACACACTGATACACACTGTAATACACACTCTGATACACACTATAATACACACACTGATACACACTATAATACACACACTGATACACACTGTAATACACACACTAAGACACACTGTAATACACACTCTGATACACACTATAATACACACACTGATACACACTGTAATACACACACTGATACACACTGTAATACACACTCTGATACACACACTAAGACACACTGTAATACACACTCTGATACACACACTAAGACACACTGTAATACACACACATTAGATCAATCAATAAAAACAGTGAGGTTATGACATCATATCGATTAGGAAGTGGATCAATGGATGTGATCGTTTCAGAGGGGCGTGGCCGAGATCAGGGAGATCCGTCAGTTCCACTTCACCGGTTGGCCAGATCACGGCGTTCCTCTTCACGCCACCGGCCTATTGGGCTTCATCCGCCGCGTGAAGGCAAAGACTCCGCCCACCGCCGGCCCCACTGTGGTGCACTGCAGGTACATATATGGATCCTCAATATCAGGCTCCATGTATTTATTATTGATCCCTAATATGTAGGCTCCATTAAAAGACAGCTTGAGGAATATTGATATAATATAATGTGTGTGTGTGTGTGTGTGTGTGTGTGTGTGTGTGTGTGTGTGTGTGTGTGTGTGTGTGTGTGTGTGTGTGTGTGAGTGCGGGGGCGGGGCGCACAGGGTGCTTCATCGTAATTGACATCATGCTCGACATGGCGGAGAGAGAAGGCGTGGTCGACATCTACAACTGTGTCCGAGAGCTGCGAGCACGAAGGGTGAACATGGTCCAGACTGAGGTACCTACAAGCACCAGGGGCCACTCTCTTAAAAGGGACACCAGGGCCACTATCTTAAAAGGGACACCAGGGCCACTATCTTAAAGAGACACTAGGGGCCACTCTCTTAAGGTGACACTAGGGGCCACTATCTTAAAAGGGCCACCAGGGCCACTATCTTAAAGAGACACTAGGGGTCACTATCTTAAGGTGACACTAGGGGCCACTATCTTAAAGAGACACCAGGGGTCACTCTCTTAAGGGGCCACTATGGGCCACTATCTTAAGGTGACACTAGGGGCCACTATCTTAAAAGGGACACCAGGGCCACTATCTTAAAGAGACACTAGGGGCCACTATCTTAAGGTGTCACTAGGGGCCACTATCTTAAAGAGACACCAGGGGTCACTCTCTTAAGGTGACACTAGGGGCCACTATCTTAAAAGGGACACCAGGGCCACTATCTTAAGGTGACACTAGGGGCCACTATCTTAAAGAGACACCAGGGGTCACTCTCTTAAGGTGACACTAGGGGCCACTATCTTAAGCGGACTCTATGGGACACTAGGGCCCACTATCTTAAGGTGACACCAGGGGCCACTATCTTAAGGGGACACTAGGGGCTACTATCTTAAAGGGACACTAGGGGCCACTATCTTAAAGGGACACTAGCGGTCACTATCTTAAGGTGACACTAGGGGCCACTATCTTAAAAGGGACACCAGGGCCACTATCTTAAAGAGACACCAGGGGTCACTATCTTAAGCGGACTCTATGGGACACTAGGGCCCACTATCTTAAGGTGACACCAGGGGCCACTATCTTAAGGGGACACTAGGGGCCACTAGCTTAAGGGGACACTAGGGGCCACTATCTTAAAGGGACACTAGGGGCCACTAGCTTAAGGTGACACCAGTGGCCACTATCTTAAGGTGACACTAGGGGCCACTATCTTAAGGTGACACTATGGGCCACTATCTTAAAGAGACACCAGGGGCCACTATCTTAAGGTGACACCAGGGGCCACTATCTTAAGGGGACACTAGGGGCCACTATCTTAAAGGGACACTAGGGGCCACTATCTTAAAGGGACTCTAGGGGCCACTAGCTTAAGGTGACACCAGTGGCCACTATCTTAAGGTGACACTAGGGGCCACTATCTTAAGGGGACACTATGGGCCACTATCTTAAAGAGACACTATGGGCCACTATCTCAAGGGGATACCAGCGACCACTATCACAAACGAGCTCCTCAGTTGTGGAACCAGCTCCTCAGTGGTGTAACGAGCTTCTCAGTGGTGGAACCAGCTCCTCAGTGGTGGAACCAGCTCCTCAGTGGTGTAACGAGCTTCTCAGTGGTGGAACCAGCTTCTCAGTGGTAGAACCAGCTTCTCAGTGGTGGAACCAGCTCCTCAGTGGTGGAACCAGCTTCTCAGTGGTGGAACCAGCTCCTCAGTGGTGGAACCAGCTTCTCAGTGGTGGAACCAGCTTCTCAGTGGTGGAACCAGCTTCTCAGTGGTGGAACCAGCTTTTTATTCAGGAAGGCGTTTTTGACTTTGAGTTGAGTTTTATGACTTGTCAACTATTCCTTTTTTATTATAGTTGATTTTAACTATGTACTGGCTCTGTGGTACTCTGAGATTCTTGAATGAAGAGTGCCTTACAAATAGAATGCATTATTATTATTATTGTAATGTATATTAGGGGACACCAGCGGATACTTTCTCAAGGGGACATCACAGGCCACTTTCTTAAAGGGACACCAGGGGCCACTATCTTAAGGGGCCACTATCTTAAGGTGACACCACGGGCCACTATCTTAAAAGGGACACCAGGGGCCACTATCTTAAAGGGACACCAGGGGCCACTATCTTAAAGGGACACTAGCGGTCACTATCTTAAAGGGACACCAGGGGCCACTATCTTAAAGGGACACCAGGGGCCACTATCTCAAGGGGATACCAGGGGCCACTATCTTAAAGGGACACCAGGGGCCACTATCTTAAAGGGACACCAGGGGCCACTATCTCAAGGGGATACCAGCGACCACTATCACGAACGAGCTCCTCAGTTGTGGAACCAGCTCCTCAGTGGTGGAAACAGCTTCTCAGTGGTGGAACCAGCTCCTCAGTGGTGGAACCAGCTTCTCAGTGGTGGAACCAGCTTTTTATTCAGGAAGGCGTTTTTGACTTTGAGTTGAGTTTTATGACTTGTCAACTATTCCTTTTTTATTATAGTTGATTTTAACTATGTACTGGCTCTGTGGTACTCTGAGATTCTTGAATGAAGAGTGCCTTACAAATAGAATGCATTATTATTATTATTGTAATGTATATTAGGGGACACCAGCGGACACTTTCTCAAGGGGACATCACGGGCCACTTTCTTAAAGGGACACCAGGGGCAACTATCTTAAAGGGACACCAGGGGCCACTTTCTTAAAGGGACACCATGGGACACTTTCTCAAGGGGACATCAGGGGCCACTTTCTTAAAGGGATACCAGGGGCAACTATCTTAAAGGGACACTAGGGTACACTATCTCAAGGGGACAGCACGGGCCACTTTCTTAAAGGGATACCAGGGGCAACTATCTTAAAGGGACACCAGGGGCCACTATCTCAAGGGGACAGCACGGGCCACTTTCTTAAAGGGACACCATGGGACACTTTCTCAAGGGGACATCAGGGGCCACTTTCTTAAAGGGATACCAGGGGCAACTATCTTAAAGGGACACTAGGGTACACTTTCTCAAAGGGACACCAGGGGACACTTTCTCAAGGGGACACCACGGGCCACTTTCTCAAAGGGACACTAGGGTACACTTTCTCAAAGGGACACCAGGGGACACTTTCTCAAGGGGACACCAGGGGACACTTTCTCAAGGGGACACCATGGGCCACTTTCTCAAAGGGACACTAGGGTACACTTTCTCAAAGGGACACCATGGGACACTTTCTCAAGGGGACATCAGGGGCCACTTTCTTAAAGGGATACCAGGGGCAACTATCTTAAAGGGACACCAGGGGCCACTATCTCAAGGGGACAGCACGGGCCACTTTCTTAAAGGGACACCATGGGCCACTTTCTCAAGGGGACACCACGGGCCACTTTCTTAAAGGGATACCAGGGGCAACTATCTTAAAGGGACACTAGGGTACACTTTCTCAAAGGGACACCAGGGGACACTTTCTCAAAGGGACACCAGGGGACACTTTCTCAAGGGGACACCAGGGGACACTTTCTCAAGGGGACACCACGGGCCACTTTCTCAAAGGGACACTAGGGTACACTTTCTCAAAGGGACACCAGGGGACACTTTCTCAAGGGGACACTTTCTCAAAGGGACACCATGGGCTGCTTTCTTAAAGGGACAGGAAGCCGAGGCCCACTGAGGGGCCTGTATATTGTTGTGTCCATCTTTAATAACGCCCCCCCCCCCCTTCTCTGTCCAGGAGCAGTACGTCTTCATCCATGACGCCATCTTGGAGGCATGTCTCTGTGGGGACACAGCTATTCCAGCCAATCAGCTGCGGTCGGTTTACTACGAGATGAACCGATTAGATCCTCAGACCAACTCCAGCCAGATCAAAGAGGAGTTCAGGGTAAAGTATTAATCCACATATTGTTTTTCAATGTCCTCATCATGGTAATATTAATATAATATATTAATATATTATATATCATATTATATCAACATATTAATATTGGAGTTGATCTTAGAATGTATTATAATACATATGTAAGTGGTAATTTGCAGTTAGAAATGTTTATAGCCTATTGAGACATATAATATGTTGTTATACCCATTGATAAAGGATAATACACATTAATGTCAGTGTATAACCCATTAATAAAGGATAATACACATTAATGTCAGTGTATAACCCATTAATAAAGGATAATACACATTAATGTCAGTTTATAACCCATTAATAAAGGATTATACGTCATTAATGCCAGTTTATAACCCATTAATAAAAAGTAATAAACATATTCTGTAGTTATACATGTTAATGTCCCATTAATAAATTATAATAAATATAGTCTGTAGTTATACCAATTAATAAAGGGTAATAAACCATTTATTGTCAGTATAAGTGTTAACCTAGTAATAAAGTGTAATACACCATTAATAAAGGGTAATGATTGACCTGACTGATATTGATCCTGATTGATTGACCTGACTGATATTGATCCTGATTGATTGACCTGACTGATATTGATCCTGATTGATTGATCTGACTGATATTGATCCTGATTGATTGACCTGACTGATATTGATCCTGATTGATTGATCTGAATGTCATGGTGCTCAGACCCTGAACATGGTGACGCCCACGCTGCGGGTGGAGGACTGCAGCATCGCTCTGTTGCCGAGGAACCACGAGAAGAACCGCTGCATGGACGTGTTGCCTCCAGATCGCTGCCTTCCCTTCCTCATCACAATCGACGGAGAGAGCTCCAACTACATCAACGCCGCCCTGATGGACGTAAGTAGCGAGGCCCTTAAGGGCCGCCCTGATGGACGCAAGTAGCAGGGCCCTAGTGGCCCTTTAGGGGCCGCCCAGATGGACGTTAGTAGCAGGGCCCTTAAGGGGCCGCCCAGATGGATGTTAGTAGCAGGGCCCTTAAGGGGCCGCCCAGATGGATGTTAGTAGCAGGGCCCTTAAGGGGCCGCCCTGATGGACGTTAGTAGCAGGGCCCTTAAGGGGCCGCCCTGATGGACGTAAGTAGCGAGGCCCTTAAGGGCCGCCCTGATGGACGCAAGTAGCAGGGCCCTAGTGGCCCTTTAGGGGCCGCCCAGATGGACGTTAGTAGCAGGGCCCTTAAGGGGCCGCCCAGATGGATGTTAGTAGCAGGGCCCTTAAGGGGCCGCCCAGATGGATGTTAGTAGCAGGGCCCTTAAGGGGCCGCCCAGATGGATGTTAGTAGCAGGGCCCTTAAGGGGCCGCCCTGATGGACATTAGTAGCAGGGCCCTTTAGGGGCCGCCCTGATGGACGTTAGTAGCAGGGCCCTTTAGGGGCCGCCCAGATGGACGTTAGTAGCAGGGCCCTTAAGGGGCCGCCCTGATGGACGTTAGTAGCAGGGCCCTAGTGGCCCTTTAGGGGCCGCCCAGATGGACGTTAGTAGCAGGGCCCTAGTGGCCCTTAAGGGGCCGCCCTGATGGACGTTAGTAGCAGGGCCCTAGTGGCCCTTAAGGGGCCGCCCAGATGGACGTTAGTAGCAGGGCCCTAGTGGCCCTTAAGGGGCCGCCCTGATGGACGTTAGTAGCAGGGCCCTAGTGGCCCTTTAGGGGCCGCCCAGATGGACGTTAGTAGCAGGGCCCTTAAGGGGCCGCCCTGATGGACGCAAGTAGCAGGGCCCTAGTGGCCCTTTAGGGGCCGCCCTGATGGACGTTAGTAGCAGGGCCCTTAAGGGGCCGCCCTGATGGACGTTAGTAGCAGGGCCCTTAAGGGGCCGCCCTGATGGACGTTAGTAGCAGGGCCCTTTAGGGGCCGCCCTGATGGACGTTAGTAGCAGGGCCCTTTAGGGGCCGCCCTGATGGACGTTAGTAGCAGGGCCCTTAAGGGGCCGCCCTGATGGATGTTAGTAGCAGGGCCCTTAAGGGGCCGCCCTGATGGACGTTAGTAGCAGGGCCCTAGTGGCCCTTTAGGGGCCGCCCAGATGGACGTTAGTAGCAGGGCCCTTAAGGGGCCGCCCTGATGGACGCAAGTAGCAGGGCCCTAGTGGCCCTTTAGGGGCCGCCCTGATGGACGTTAGTAGCAGGGCCCTTAAGGGGCCGCCCTGATGGACGTTAGTAGCAGGGCCCTTAAGGGGCCGCCCTGAAGGATGTTAGTAGCAGGGCCCTTTAGGGGCCGCCCTGATGGACGTTAGTAGCAGGGCCCTTTAGGGGCCGCCCTGATGGACGTTAGTAGCAGGGCCCTTAAGGGGCCGCCCTGATGGACGTTAGTAGCAGGGCCCTTAAGGGGCCGCCCTGATGGATGTTAGTAGCAGGGCCCTTTAGGGGCCGCCCTGATGGACGTTAGTAGCAGGGCCCTTTAGGGGCCGCCCTGATGGACGTTAGTAGCAGGGCCCTTTAGGGGCCGCCCTGATGGACGTTAGTAGCAGGGCCCTTTAGGGGCCGCCCTGATGGACGTTAGTAGCAGGGCCCTTAAGGGGCCGCCCTGATGGACGTTAGTAGCAGGGCCCTTTAGGGGCCGCCCTGATGGACGTTAGTAGCAGGGCCCTTTAGGGGCCGCCCTGATGGACGTTAGTAACGAGGCCCTTTAGGGGCCGCCCGGATGGACGTTAGTAGCAGGGCCCTTTAGGGGCCGCCCGGATGGATGTTAGTAGCAGGGCCCTTAAGGGGTCGCCCTGATGGACGTTAGTAGCAGGGCCCTTTAGGGGCCGCCCTGATGGATGTTAGTAGCGAGGCCCTTTAGGGGCTGCCCTGATGGACGTTAGTAGCGAGGCCCTTTAGGGGCCGCCCTGATGGATGTTAGTAGCAGGGCCCTTTAGGGGCCGCCCTGATGGATGTTAGTAGCAGGGCCCTTTAGGGGCCGCCCTGATGGATGTTAGTAGCGAGGCCCTTTAGGGGCCGCCCTGATGGATGTTAGTAGCAGGGCCCTTTAGGGGCCGCCCTGATGGACGTTAGTAGCAGGGCCCTTTAGGGGCCGCCCTGATGGACGTTAGTAGCAGGGCCCTTAAGGGGCCGCCCTGATGGATGTTAGTAGCAGGGCCCTTTAGGGGCCGCCCTGATGGACGTTAGTAGCAGGGCCCTTAAGGGGCCGCCCTGATGGACGTTAGTAGCAGGGCCCTTAAGGGGCCGCCCTGATGGATGTTAGTAGCAGGGCCCTTTAGGGGCCGCCCTGATGGACGTTAGTAGCAGGGCCCTTAAGGGGCCGCCCTGATGGACGGTAGTAGCAGGGCCCTTTAGGGGCCGCCCTGATGGACGTTAGTAGCAGGGCCCTTTAGGGGCCGCCCGGATGGACGTTAGTAGCAGGGCCCTTTAGAGGCCGCCCTGATGGACGTTAGTAGCAGGGCCCTTTAGGGGCCGCCCGGATGGACGTTAGTAGCAGGGCCCTTTAGGGGCCGCCCGGATGGACGTTAGTAGCGAGGCCCTTAAGGGGCCGCCCTGATGGATGTTAGTAGCGAGGCCCTTAAGGGGCCGCCCTGATGGACGTTAGTAGCAGGGCCCTTTAGGGGCCGCCCGGATGGACGTTAGTAGCGAGGCCCTTAAGGGGCCGCCCTGATGGATGTTAGTAGCGAGGCCCTTAAGGGGCCGCCCTGATGGATGTTAGTAGCGAGGCCCTTAAGGGGCCGCCCTGATGGACGTTAGTAGCAGGGCCCTTTAGGGGCCGCCCTGATGGATGTTAGTAGCAGGGCCCTTTAGGGGCCGCCCTGATGGATGTTAGTAGCAGGGCCCTTTAGGGGCCGCCCTGATGGATGTTAGTAGCAGGGCCCTTTAGGGGCCGCCCTGATGGACGTTAGTAGCAGGGCCCTTTAGGGGCCGCCCTGATGGACGTTAGTAGCAGGGCCCTTTAGGGGCCGCCCTGATGGATGTTAGTAGCAGGGCCCTTTAGGGGCCGCCCTGATGGACGTTAGTAGCAGGGCCCTTTAGGGGCCGCCCTGATGGATGTTAGTAGCAGGGCCCTTTAGGGGCCGCCCTGATGGATGTTAGTAGCAGGGCCCTTAAGGGGCCGCCCGGATGGATGTTAGTAGCGAGGCCCTTAAGGGGCCAATAGTAGTGTGAGTGCGAGTGTGTGTTAGTTCAAAGTTCCTGTTTGTGTGTTAGTGCTGTTTGTTCCCCTGTGATGTCACTTCCTGTTGCATGACCATATATGTCCGCTGTGTTAATGGTTGCAGAGCTACAAGCAGCCATCAGCGTTCATCGTTACCCAGCATCCTTTGCCCAACACGGTGAAGGACTTCTGGCGTCTGGTCCTCGACTACCACTGTACCTCCATCGTGATGCTGAACGACGTGGACCCAGCACAGGTAGACACACACACACACACACACATACACTTGATGTGTCTCTGTGTCTCTGTGTCCTCAGTACTGATGTGTCTCTGTGTCCTCAGTACTGATGTGTCTCTGTGTCCTCAGCTGTGTCCTTAGTACTGATGTGTCTCTGTGTCCTCAGTACTGATGTGTCTCTGTGTCCTCAGTACTGATGTGTCTCTGTGTCCTCAGTACTGATGTGTCTCTGTGTCCTCAGCTGTGTCCTCAGTACTGATGTGTCTCTGTGTCCTCAGTACTGATGTGTCTCTGTGTCCTCAGCTGTGTCCTCAGTACTGATGTGTCTCTGTGTCCTCAGTACTGATGTGTCTCTGTGTCCTCAGTACTGATGTGTCTCTGTGTCCTCAGCTGTGTCCTCAGTACTGATGTGTCTCTGTGTCCTCAGTACTGATGTGTCTCTGTGTCCTCAGCTGTGTCCTCAGTACTGATGTGTCTCTCTGTCCTCAGTACTGATGTGTCTCTGTGTCCTCAGTACTGATGTGTCTCTGTGTCCTCAGTACTGATGTGTCTCTGTGTCCTCAGCTGTGTCCTCAGTACTGATGTGTCTCTGTGTCCTCAGTACTGATGTGTCTCTGTGTCCTCAGCTGTGTCATCAGTACTGATGTGTCTCTGTGTCCTCAGTACTGATGTGTCTCTGTGTCCTCAGCTGTGTCCTCAGTACTGATGTGTCTCTGTGTCCTCAGCTGTGTCCTCAGTACTGATGTGTCTCTGTGTCCTCAGCTGTGTCCTCAGTACTGATGTGTCTCTGTGTCCTCAGCTGTGTCCTCAGTACTGATGTGTCTCTGTGTCCTCAGTACTGATGTGTCTCTGTGTCCTCAGCTGTGTCCTCAGTACTGATGTGTCTCTGTGTCCTCAGTACTGATGTGTCTCTGTGTCCTCAGCTGTGTCCTCAGTACTGATGTGTCTCTGTGTCCTCAGTACTGATGTGTCTCTGTGTCCTCAGCTGTGTCATCAGTACTGATGTGTCTCTGTGTCCTCAGTACTGATGTGTCTCTGTGTCCTCAGCTGTGTCCTCAGTACTGATGTGTCTCTGTGTCCTCAGCTGTGTCCTCAGTACTGATGTGTCTCTGTGTCCTCAGCTGTGTCCTCAGTACTGATGTGTCTCTGTGTCCTCAGCTGTGTCCTCAGTACTGATGTGTCTCTGTGTCCTCAGTACTGATGTGTCTCTGTGTCCTCAGCTGTGTCCTCAGTACTGATGTGTCTCTGTGTCCTCAGTACTGATGTGTCTCTGTGTCCTCAGCTGTGTCCTCAGTACTGGCCTGAGAACGGCCTCCATCGTCTCGGCTCGCTTCAGGTGGAGTTTGTCTCTGCAGACCTGGAAGAGGACGTCATCAGCCGCATCTTCAGGATCTACAACACAGCCAGGGTGTGTTTATTTGACCCTCCATGTTGACTATAACCACCTCGAGACGGAGACACACACTAATAATAATTATATAAATTATAATATTAATAATGCATTTTATTTGTAAAGCATTTTCATTCATAAAGAACCTCAGAGTGTTACAGAGCCAGTAGATAGGACTATGTGTCAGGACCTGATGAGTCTTCATAACCATATCTATGTAGATTGGTCTATTTAAACATTATTACAGTTAGTTTGTGATTTATATAAAGGACAGTTTATTGTTTTAAGATAACAGATAGTTATTAGTTATATAAAGGATAGTTTATTGTTTTAAGATAACAGATAGTTATTAGTTATATAAAGGATAGTTTATTGTTTTAAGATAACAGATAGTTATTGGTTATATAAAGGATAGTTTATTGTTTTAAGATAACAGTTAGTTATTAGTTATATAAAGGATAGTTTATTTTTTTAAGATGACAGATAGTTATTGGTTATATAAGGGATATATACAGGTAGTTAAGGGGTGTGAAGGAGTGAATGGTTGAATGGGCATGAAGGGGTCTATATGGGTGTGAAGGAGTGAATGGTTGAATGGGCATGAAGGGGTCTATATGGGTGTGAAGGGGTGAATGGTTGAATGGGCATGAAGGGGTCTATATGGGTGTGAAGGGGTGAATGGTTGAATGGGCATGAAGGGGTCTATATGGGTGTGAAGGAGTGAATGGTTGAATGGGCATGAAGGGGTCTATATGGGTGTGAAGGGGTGAATGGTTGTATGGGCATGAAGGGGTCTATATGGGTGTGAAGGGGTGAATGGTTGTATGGGCATGAAGGGGTCTATATGGGTGTGAAGGGGTGAATGGTTGTATGGGCATGAAGGGGTCCTATATGGGTGTGAAGGGGTGAATGGTTGAATGGGTTTGAAGGGGTCCTATATGGGTGTGAAGGGGTGAATGGTTGAATGGGTTTGAAGGGGTCTATATGGGTGTGAAGGGGTGAATGGTTGTATGGGCATGAAGGGGTCCTATATGGGTGTGAAGGGGTGAATGGTTGAATGGGTTTGAAGGGGTCTATATGGGTGTGAAGGGGTGAATGGTTGAATGGGTTTGAAGGGGTCTATATGGGTGTGAAGGGGTGAATGGTTGAATGGGCATGAAGGGGTCTATATGGGTGTGAAGGGGTGAATGGTTGAATGGGTTTGAAGGGGTCTATATGGGTGTGAAGGGGTGAATGGTTGAATGGGCATGAAGGGGTCTATATGGTTGTGAAGGGGTGAATGGTTGAATGGGCATGAAGGGGTCTATATGGGTGTGAAGGGGTGAATGGTTGAATGGGTTTGAAGGGGTCTATATGGGTGTGAAGGGGTGAATGGTTGAATGGGCATGAAGGGGTCTATATGGGTGTGAAGGGGTGAATGGTTGTATGGGCATGAAGGGGTCTATATGGGTGTGAAGGGGTGAATGGTTGAATGGGTTTGAAGGGGTCTATATGGGTGTGAAGGGGTGAATGGTTTAATGGGTTTGAAGGGGTCTATATGGGTGTGAAGGGGTGAATGGTTGAATGGGCATGAAGGGGTCTATATGGGTGTGAAGGGGTGAATGGTTGAATGGGTTTGAAGGGGTCTATATGGGTGTGAAGGGGTGAATGGTTGAATGGGTTTGAAGGGGTCTATATGGGTGTGAAGGGGTGAATGGTTGAATGGGTTTGAAGGGGTCTATATGGTTGTGAAGGGGTGAATGGTTGTATGGGCATGAAGGGGTCTATATGGGTGTGAAGGAGTGAATGGTTCAATGGGCATGAAGGGGTCTATATGGGTGTGAAGGGGTGAATGGTTGAATGGGCATGAAGGGGTCTATATGGGTGTGAAGGGGTGAATGGTTGTATGGGCATGAAGGGGTCTATATGGGTGTGAAGGGGTGAATGGTTGAATGGGTTTGAAGGGGTCTATATGGGTGTGAAGGGGTGAATGGTTGAATGGGTTTGAAGGGGTCTATATGGGTGTGAAGGGGTGAATGGTTGAATGGGCATGAAGGG
>NC_046985.1:192500-210000 GCF_009769545.1 Cyclopterus lumpus | reverse complement strand
TGATGATCACCAGGAAATACTTTGTGATCACCAGGAAATACTTTGTGATCAGGAAGAAATACTTTGTGATCACCAGGAAATACTTTGTGATTATGAGGAAATACTTTGTGATCACCAGGAAATACTTTGTGATCACCAGGAAATACTTTGTGATTATGAGGAAATACTTTGTGATCACCAGGAAATACTTTGTGATGACCAGGAAATACTTTGTGATCACCAGGAAATACTTTGTGATTATGAGGAAATACTTTCTTATTACGAGAGAACTGTGAGCTCACAGGATTATTGATTATGATGAAAAAGAAGCAGTGGAATAGTTCTTTAAATTATTGAATACGACTAATCAGAATAAAACCTTGAATTGATGACACCTGAAATAAACATCATCTGTGTTGCTCATTCGTGTTTTCACTAAACAACTTATGGACCGACATTAAGGACCATAAGTAATTATGGACCAGCATTATGGACATTATGGACCATAAGTAATTATGGACCAGCATTATAGACATTAAGGACCATAAGTAATTATGGACCAACATTATAGACATTAAGGACCATAAGTAATTATGGACCAGCATTATGGACATTATGGACCATAAGTAATTATGGACCAACATTATGGACATTATGGACCATAAGTAATTATGGACCAACATTATGGACCATAAGTAAGTATGGACCAACATTATGGACATTATGGATCATAAGTAATTATGGACCAGCATTATGGACATTATGGACCATAAGTAATTATGGACCAACATTATGGACATTATGGACCATAAGTAATTATGGACCAACATTATGGACCATAAGTAAGTATGGACCAACATTATGGACATTATGGACCATAAGTAATTATGGACCAACATTATGGACATTATGGACCATAAGTAAGTATGGACCAACATTATGGATCATAAGTAATTATGGACCAACATTATGGACATTATGGACCATAAGTAATTATGGACCAGCATTATGGACATTATGGACCATAAGTAATTATGGACCAGCATTATAGACATTAAGGACCATAAGTAATTATGGACCAGCATTATAGATATTAAGGACCATAAGTAATTATGGACCAACATTATGGACCATAAGTAATTATGGACCAACATTATGGACATTATGGACCATAAGTAATTATGGACCAGCATTATAGACATTAAGGACCATAAGTAATTATGGACCAGCATTATAGACATTAAGGACCATAAGTAATTATGGACCAACATTATAGACATTATGGACCATAAGTAATTATGGACCAGCATTATAGACATTAAGGACCATAAGTAATTATGGACCAACATTATGGACCATAAGTAAGTATGGACCAACATTATGGACCATAAGTAATTATGGACCGACATTATGGACATTATGGACCATAAGTAATTATGGACCAGCATTATAGACATTATGGACCATAAGTAATTATGGACCAGCATTATAGACATTATGGACCATAAGTAATTATGGACCAACATTAGGGACCATAAGTAATTATGGACATTATGGACCATAAGTAATTATGGACCAGCATTATAGACATTATGGACCATAAGTAATTATGGACCAGCATTATAGACATTATGGACCATAAGTAATTATGGACCAACATTAAGGACCATAAGTAATTATGGACATTATGGACCATAAGTCATTATGGACATTATGGACCATACGTAATTATGTACCAGCATTATGGACATTATGGACCATAAGTAATTATGGACATTATGGACCATAAGTAATTATGGACCAGCATTATGGACATTATGGACCATAAGTAATTATGGACCAGCATTATGGACATTATGGACCATAAGTAATTATGGACCAGCATTATAGACATTAAGGACCATAAGTAATTATGGACCAGCATTATAGACATTATGGACCATAAGTAATTATGGACCAGCATTATAGACATTAAGGACCATAAGTAATTATGGACCAGCATTATAGACATTATGGACCATAAGTAATTATGGACATTATGGACCATAAGTAATTATGGACATTATGGACCATAAGTAATTATGGACCAGCATTATAGACATTATGGACCATAAGTAATTATGGACATTATGGACCATAAGCAATTATGGATCAACATTATAGACATTAAGGACCATAAGCAATTATGGACATTATGGACCATAAGCAATTATAGACATTATGGACCATAAGTAATTATGGACCAGCATTATAGACATTATGGACCATAAGTAATTATGGACCAGCATTATAGACATTATGGACCATAAGCAATTATGGACCAACATTATGGACCATAAGTAATTATGGACCAACATTATAGACATTATGGACCATAAGCAATTATGGACATTATGGACCATAAGCAATTATGGACATTATGGACCATAAGTCATTATGGACATTATGGACCATAAGGAACGTTAATTACTTATGGTCCAGAGCTCTGGAAAGAGTTCGTAAGTAGACCTTCAGTTGAGATTAATTTGTTCTCACACACACACACACACACACACACACATACACACACACACACATACACACACATATATACACATATACATACACACACACACAGTCCCCATGGTCGGTCCCCTTCAGGTGATGGTTTCTGTGGTCCTGTTTGCTCCTCAGCAGTCAGACCATGCTGGTTGGTGGAGTGTGTGTGTGTGTGTGTTCAGGCTGTTAATAGTGTACATAGGAGGAAGCAGGAAGAAGAATATTTATTCCTTCAATTGTTTTCTGTTTCGATGTTGTTGTCGTTGTTCTTGTGAAGCACACAGAGAGACAATCATGTCGGAAGATTTTAATATTCCACCATCAGAACCAGTTAGACCAGGAAACGACCTAACCCTGCTGATGTATGGCTCTGAATGTGTGTAACCCTGGTTATATATGGCTCTGAATGTGTGTAACCCTGCTGATGTATGGCTCTGAATGTGTGTAACCCTGGTTATATATGGCTCTGAGTCAGTGTAACCCTGGTTATATATGGCTCTGAGTCAGTGTAACCCTGGTTATATATGGCTCTGAGTCGGTGTAACCCTGGTTATATATGGCTCTGAGTCGGTGTAACCCTGGTTATATATGGCTCTGAGTCAGTGTAACCCTGGTTATATATGGCTCTGAGTCAGTGTAACCCTGGTTATATATGGCTCTGAGTCAGTGTAACCCTGGTTATATATGGCTCTGAGTCAGTGTAACCCTGGTTATATATGGCTCTGAGTCAGTGTAACCCTGGTTATATATGGCTCTGAGTCGGTGTGACTCTGGTTATATATGGCTCTGAGTCAGTGTAACCCTGGTTATATATGGCTCTGAGTCAGTGTAACCCTGGTTATATATGACTCTGAGTCAGTGTAACCCTGGTTATATATGGCTCTGAGTCAGTGTAACCCTGGTTATATATGACTCTGAGTCGGTGTGACTCTGGTTATATATGGCTCTGAGTCAGTGTAACCCTGGTTATATATGGCTCTGAGTCAGTGTAACCCTGGTTATATATGACTCTGAGTCAGTGTAACCCTGGTTATATATGACTCTGAGTCAGTGTAACCCTGGTTATATATGGCTCTGAGTCAGTGTAACCCTGGTTATATATGACTCTGAGTCGGTGTGACTCTGGTTATATATGGCTCTGAGTCAGTGTAACCCTGGTTATATATGGCTCTGAGTCAGTGTAACCCTGGTTATATATGACTCTGAGTCAGTGTAACCCTGGTTATATATGGCTCTGAGTCAGTGTAACCCTGGTTATATATGGCTCTGAGTCAGTGTAACCCTGGTTCAATATGGCTCTGGTGCAGACAAGAACATTATTGTAATGAAAGCTTTTATTTATGTTGTATGATTCCAAAATACTGCAAATAAAAATCTGTTTGTCACCTCACTGTGTGTGTGTGTGTGTGTGTGTGCGTGTGTGTGTGTGTGTGTGTGTGTGTGTCTTGTTTACAAGGGTTGACATTGATTATTATTTAATCGATTAAAGGAGGCTACAATTCTTCAAAAACATTTGTTAGATGCTATTATTACAGTATGTTTTATTTATAATTATTCTACTATTCAACTAGGCTTTATATATATGTATATATATATACATATATATATTTATATTCATACATATATATATATATATGTGTATATATATATGTAGCCTAGTATATATTAGATATATAAAAGTAAACATGAGATAATCCGCTATTTGCATTTTTATACATCACATTTCAGAAGACTTGAAACAATAAATAATTAAATAATAAAGGAAGTTTCATTTTAGATCTGTTAGTTGCATCTGTGACCGCTAGGGGGCAGTGGGAACCCGCCTGAGAGCTCGTCCTGCAGGAAACCGGTGATAGGAAGAAGAAGTAGTAAAAGAAGAAGAACAAGTGAAAGCGTTTAGGTTTCTAGGTGTGTGGTTCCATGATAAGTTGACATGGAAAGAGCAGATTCAGAGGATAGTTATGAAATGTAAACATATTTTAAATGTGATGAGGTGTCTTACAGGGTCAGGATGGGGAGCCAGCAGGCCGGCAATGAAAAATATTTCTGTCACCGATGAAATCAGTTTTCGATTATGGCTGCGTGGTATTGGGATCAGAAAGCTGGAGGTGGTGCAATCCCAAGCTCTGAGACTCTGTGCTGGTGCTTTGAGGTGGAGGTGGGGGAGATGCTGCTGCAGTTGAGCTACTGGGTCAATCTGCAAGAACATTCTGGAGACAAGCATCCGACCACAGAGGTGCTCCGGCCATGTTGGGAAAGTGAAGAGCCAAACAGGACTGCTTTGTGTGGAGCGGTGGAACACTAGCAGGTGATGTGACTTTGACTCAAATCACCTTCACTTCTACAGTACCGCTATCGGCAACACCACCTGGCTACTTCCCTCAGTGTCGGTTGATCATTATTTTCTTATTTTGAACAAAATCCAAGGACTTAATATTGCAGGAGTGGTGGAGGATAGGCTACAGACAACATGTCAATCATTTGTCCCGGCATACTCATGGATCTAAGGATCCTAATGCAGGTAGAACTGGATTCACTGTCACCATTCCATCCTTTCAGTAGGAGGTCAAACGAAGATCATCAGACCTCTGTCGGTGTATACAGTTGAGGCATTGGCCATTTTAACAGCACTGCAGTGGGTGGAGGAGGTTCAGGTCAGGAAAGTCATCATTTGTTCAGATTCCAGTTCAGTATTATTATCATTACAATCATTTACATCAAATAGCAGGCAGGATTTAGTCAATGAAATGTACGAAACACTGTTCCGACTTAGTCATTTGGGCATTCTGGTATCGTTCATGTGGGTGCCGGCACATAGAGGGGTGAAGGGAAATGAAGCAGCAGACACGTTAGCGAAGCATTGGACTGTGAGAACAAAACAGACATTTTATTCAGCAAAACAGAAACTAAATCAATAATCAAAATAAACATTATACAGGAGTGGCAGCACAGTTGGGTAGTCGGAGGCACAGGAAGACGTCTGTACACTATCATGCAGCCCGCACTTGGAAACACTTTTAATAGACTGCAAACCATTTTATTCTCCGCGGGAGTTTTCCTCCTTCATTCTGGTCGGTGTTTACATCCCACCTCAGTTCTGTGTGAGTGAGGCCCTCCAACCTGGCTCAGCAGATCACCAACATGGAGCACAAACACCCAGACTCCCTGCTCATTGTTCAACAGAGCAAACCTCAACAAAGAACTGCCTGAATACAGACAGCACATTAAGTGTGGCACCAGGGACACAAACACACTGGACCACTGCTACACGGTGCTACAGGACGCATACCGCTCAGTCCCCCGTCCAGCTTTGGGACTCTCTGACCATTGTCTGGTTCATCTTCTCCCGTCCTACAGGCAGAAACTAAAACCTGCAAAGCCTGTGGTGAAGACGGCGAGGAGATGGACCAATGAGGCCAAGCTGGAGCTACAGTCCTGCTTGGCCTCCACTGATTGGAGTGTTTTTGAGGCTGCTGCTATAGACCTGGATGAGCTCACTGACACTGTGACATCATATAATAGTTTTTTTTGTGTGTGCCGACTAAAACCTTCTGCACATACAATAACAATAAACCCTGGTTCACTTAAAGACTCAGGCAGCTCCATCTGCCTAAAGAGGAGTCCTACAGAGGTGGGGACAGGACTCTGTACAACCACAAACACCCTGACGAGGGAGATCAAGGAAGAAGAGCTACACTGGAAAACTGGAAAAAAGTTCTTCAGCCAACGACCCCTCGTCAGTTTGGAGAGGCCTGGAATTACTCACGAACTCCAGGAGACCACCCCCCCCCACACTGAGCGCAATCACCGACTGGCTGACGACCTGATGTCTTCTACTGCAGGTTTGATAAGCCCCCCCCCCCCCCCCCCCCCCCCCCCCCAACTTCCCCATCATCAAACAACCACCTACACTCTCTGCCTCCTTCTCACCTCTCCCAAACAACCCCCCTCCAGCACTGAGGATCTGCGAAGAGGATGTGAGTCGGCTCTTTCACAGACAGAAGATCAGGAAGGCTCTGTGTCCCCCTCCTGACTGAAAGTCTGTGCCGACCAGCTGGCCCCCATCTTCACCAGGATCTTCAACCGATCACTGGAGATGTGTGAAGTCCCATCATGCTTCAGGCCCTCCATGATCATCCCGGTCCCCAAGAAATCCTCCATCACTGGGCTGAATGACTACAGGCCTGACGTCTGTGGTCATGAAATCCTTTGAGAGACTGGTGTTGACCCACCTGAAGGACATCGCAGGGCTCCTGCTGGACCCCCTGCAGTTTGCCTACAGGGCAAACAGGTCGGTGGATGATGCAGTCAACATGGGACTGCACCATGTGCTGCAACACCTCGACTCCCCAGGGACATATGAGGGTCCTGTTTGTGGACTTCAGCTCAGCGTTCAACACCATCATCCCGGAGGTACATAAACTCTCCCAGCTCAGCGTGCCCGCATCCACCTGTCAGTGGATCACCAACTTCCTGACAGACAGGACGCAGCAGGTGAGGCTGGGAAAAATCACATCCAGCACCCGATCTATCAGCACTGGCGCCCCCCAGGGATCTGTGCTCTCCCCACTGCTCTTCTCCCTCTACACCAACGACTGCACCTCAGGGGACCCGTCTGTTAAACTCCTGAAGGTCTCAGACGACACAACGGTCATCGGCCTCATCAGGACCGGTGATGAGTCTGCGTACAGACGGGAGGTTGAACAGCTGGTCCTCTGTGTGGTCAGAACAACCTGGAGCTGATCCTCTTCTACTCCATCATCCAGTCTGTTCTCTGTTCTTCCATCACTGTGTGGTTTGGATCGGCCACCAACAGGACCGAGACAGACTACGGATAGTCAGGTCTGAAGAGAGAACTATTGGTTCCAGCCTGCCCTCCATCCTGGACTTGTACACCTCCAGAGTCAGTAAGCGGGCTGGTAAGATCACTACAGACCTTCACACCCTGGACACAAGCTGTTCCAACTCCTCCCCTCTGGGGGGCGCTACAGAGCACTCTACGCCCAAACCACCAGACACAGTAACAGCTTCTTCCTTCTGGCCGTCACTTTGTTGAACAATTAATCACCTCCATCTGCACTATTACCACCTTTCTGCACTACATCCACATTTCACTGTTGTTGTTGTTTATATTGTACATACATGTTGATATTGTTGTCTTTAATGTCTTTTTTATATTTATCCTGTCACTTGTAATATAATTTAAATATGTTGTACGATGAGAGCGTCCATGTAACCGGAGTTAAATTCCATGTATGTGCACACGTACATGGCCAATGAAGCTGGATAACCAGAGGAAACACTGCAGAAGAACATGTGTCCCCAGACTGAATACAACCATGCAATTAATAAATAAACACCCAACAGGATTATGTGAACACTGCAATATGCCGGAAACAGTGGAGCATATCATTGCCAGCAGTTCATAGTGGAGAGAGGCAGGCTGAAGAGGAAGATGGCAGTGGAGGAAATACAGTTAAAGGAGGCATTAACTTTGGGGGCAGGAAAGGAAACCGGGTTGAGTGGAAGGATATAGGTGTTCATTATTATTATTATTGTATTGTTTTCTCTTGAATTTCTTTTCATTTTGGTCCAGACCCCAGTCCAGTAGGTGGCGGTAATGCACCTTTTGTTGGATGCCATCCGCCATAAAACCCGAAAAAGAAGAAGAAGAAAAGCTTCCGGTTCCGGTCCACTCGTCTGTATGGTTCAGTTAAGTCTGTTGTTTGTGGGATTCAAACCTTCTGGACATCAGAGACTGTCACGCGCTCCGTGTTTCCCGTGCAGCGCGCAGGTAAAACGGGCTCTTCTATTTCATCAGGCGCGTTCATGTGGAGCTCTGAGCGTTGTGCTAATGCTAACAGCTGCTAACGGAGCAGAGACAGACAGGCAGGGAGGGAGAGACAGACAGGGAGGGAGAGACAGACAGGGAGGGAGAGACAGGCAGGGAGGGAGAGACAGGCAGGGGAGGGAGAGACAGAGGGAGGGAAAGACAGACAGGCAGGGGAGGGAGGGAGGGAGACGCAGAGAGGGAGAGACAGGTAGGGAGACAGGCAGGCAGAGAGGGAGAGACAGGTAGGGAGACACAGGCAGGCAGGGAGGGAGAGACAAGCAGGGAGACAGGCAGGGCGAGACATGTAGGGAGACAGGCAGGCAGGTCAGGAGACACAGGCAGGCAGGTAGGGAAGTAGGGAGACAGACAGGCAGAGAGGGAGAGACAGACAGGGAGGGAAAGACAGACAGACAGACAGGGAGGGAGAGACAGGCAGGCAGGGAAAGACAGGCAGGCAGGGAGAGACAGACAGGGAGGGAGAGACAGACAGGGAGGGAAAGACAGACAGACAGGGAGGGAAAGACAGACAGGCAGGGGAGGGAGAGACAGACAGGGAGGGAAAGACAGACAGACAGGCAGGGGAGGGAGAGACAGACAGACAGGGAGGGAAAGACAGACAGGCAGGGGAGGGAGGGAGGGAGACGCAGAGAGGGAGAGACAGGTAGGGAGACGCAGGCAGGGAGACAGGCAGGCAGAGAGGGAGAGACAAGCAGGGAGACAGGCAGGCAGGTCAGGAGACACAGGCAGGCAGGTAGGGAAGTAGGGAGACAGACAGGCAGAGAGGGAGAGACAGACAGGGAGGGAAAGACAGACAGGGAGGGAGAGACAGAGAGGGAGGGAAAGACAGGCAGGGAGGGAGAGACAGACAGACAGGCAGGGGAGGGAGAGACAGAGAGGGAGGGAAAGACAGACAGGCAGGGGAGGGAGAGACAGACAGACAGGGGAGGGAGAGACAGACAGACAGGGAGGGGAGGGAGGGAAAGACAGACAGACAGACAGGCAGGGGAGGGAGAGACAGACAGGGAGGGAAAGACAGGCAGGGGAGGGAAAGACAGACAGGCAGGGGAGGGAGAGACAGACAGAGAGGGAGGGAGAGACAGGCAGGGGAGGGAGAGACAGGGAGGGAGGGAAAGACAGACAGACAGGCAGGGGAGGGAGAGACAGACAGACAGGGAGGGAGAGACAGAGAGGGAGGGAAAGACAGACAGGCAGGGGAGGGAGAGACAGAGAGGGAGGGAAAGACAGACAGGCAGAGAGGGAGAGACAGACAGGGAGGGAAAGACAGACAGACAGGGAGGGAGAGACAGAGAGGGAGGGAAAGACAGACAGGCAGGGGAGGGAGAGACAGACAGGGAGGGAAAGACAGACAGACAGGCAGGGGAGGGAGAGACAGACAGGGAGGGAAAGACAGACAGGGAGGGAGGGAGAGACAGACAGACAGGGAGGGAAAGACAGACAGGCAGGGGAGGGAAAGACAGACAGGCAGGGGAGGGAGAGACAGACAGGGAGGGAAAGACAGACAGGCAGGGGAGGGAGAGACAGGGAGGGAGGGAAAGACAGACAGGGGAGGGAAAGACAGACAGGCAGGGGAGGGAGAGACAGAGAGGGAGGGAGAGACAGAGAGGGAGGGAAAGACAGACAGGCAGGGGAGGGAGAGACAGACAGGGAGGGAAAGACAGACAGGCAGGGGAGGGAGAGACAGAGAGGGAGGGAAAGACAGACAGACAGGGAGGGAGGGAGAGACAGACAGACAGGGAGGGAAAGACAGACAGGCAGGGGAGGGAAAGACAGACAGACAGGCAGGGGAGGGAGAGACAGGGAGGGAGGGAAAGACAGACAGGCAGGGGAGGGAGAGACAGAGAGGGAGGGAAAGACAGACAGGCAGGGGAGGGAGAGACAGACAGGGAGGGAAAGACAGACAGGCAGGGGAGGGAGAGACAGAGAGGGAGGGAAAGACAGACAGGCAGCCGGGCAGGGAGGGAGACCGCAGAGAGAGACAGACAGGGAGAGACGAGTCGGGAGACAGGCAGGGAGGGAGAGACGGGTAGGGAGACGCAGAGAGGGAGAGACAGGTAGGGAGACAGGCAGGCAGAGAGGGAGAGACAAGTCGGGAGACAGACAGGTTAAATATCAGAATATGAACTGTGATAGTAAATAGTCGTTTGCGTAAAGTTCTGTATGAGGTACTTTACTTATACTATAGACTGTACTGAGGTACATACTGTACTATGAGGTACATACAGTACTATAGACTGTACTATGAAGTACATACTGTACTATGGACTGTACTATGAGGTACATACTGTACTATGGACTGTACTATGAGGTACATACTGTACTATAGACTGTACTGAGGTACATACTGTACTATGAGGTACATACAGTACTATGGACTGTACTATGAAGTACATACTGTACTATAGACTGTACTGAGGTACATACTGTACTATGAGGTACATACAGTACTATGGACTGTACTATGAAGTACATACTGTACTATAGACTGTACTGAGGTACATACTGTACTATGAGGTACATACAGTACTATGGACTGTACTATGAAGTACATACTGTACTATGGACTGTACTATGAGGTACATACTGTACTATGAGGTACATACAGTACTATAGACTGTACTATGAAGTACATACTGTACTATAGACTGTACTGAGGTACATACTGTACTATGAGGTACATACAGTACTATAGACTGTACTATGAAGTACATACTGTACTATAGACTGTACTGAGGTACATACTGTACTATGAGGTACATACAGTACTATAGACTGTACTATGAAGTACATACTGTACTATGGACTGTACTATGAAGTACATACTGTACTATGGACTGTACTATGAGGTACATACTGTACTATAGACTGTACTGAGGTACATACTGTACTATAGACTACTATGAGGTGCATACAGTACTATGGACTGTACTATGAGGTACTTACTGTACTATAGACTACTATGAGGTACATACAGTACTATGGACAGTACTATGAGGTACATACTGTACTATAGACTGTACTATGAGGTACATACTGTACTATAGACTGTACTGAGGTACATACTGTACTATAGACTGTACTATGAGGTACATACTGTACTATAGACTGCACTGAGGTACATCATGTACTATAGACTGTACTATGAGGTACAGACTGTACTCTGAGGTACATACTGTACTATAGACTGTACTATGAGGTACGTACTGTATTATAGACTGTACTCTGAGGTACATACTGTACTATAGACTGTACTCTGAGGTACATACTGTACTATGGACTGTACTATGAGGTACATACTGTACTGAGGTACATACTGTACTATAGACTGTACTATGAGGTACCGACTACTCTGAGGTACATACTGTACTATAGACTGTACTCTGAGGTACATACTGTACTATAGACTGTACTATGAGGTACCTAATGTACTATGAGGTACATACTGTATTATAGACTGTACTATGAGGTACATACTGTACTATAGACTGTACTCTGAGGTACATACTGTACTATGGACTGTACTATGAGGTACATACTGTACTATAGACTGTACTCTGAGGTACATACTGTACTATGGACTGTACTCTGAGGTACATACTGTACTATGAGGTACATACTGTACTATAGACTGTACTCTGAGGTACATACTGTACTATAGACTGTACTCTGAGGTACAGACTGTACTATGAGGTACATACTGTACTATAGACTGTACTATGATGCACATACTGTACCATAGACCATACTATGAGGTACATACTGTACTATAGACTACTATGAGATACATACTGTACTCTGAGGTACATACTTTACTATATACTACTATGAGGTACATACTGTACTATATACTACTATGAGGTACATACTGTACTATATACTGTACTATGAGGTACATACTGTACTATAGACTGTACTATGAGGTACATACTGTACTATAGACTACTCTGAGGTACATCCTGTACTATAGACTGCACTATGAGGTACATACTGTACTATAGCCTGTACTATGAGGTACCTACTGTACTATGAGGTACATACTGTACTATGGACTGTACTATGAGGTACATACTGTACTATAGACAGTACTATGAGGTACATACTGTACTATAGACTGTACTATGAGGTACATACTGTTCTATAGACTGTACTGAGGTACATACTGTACTATAGACTGTACTATGAGGTACATACTGTACTATGAGGTACATACTGTACTATAGACTGTACTATGAGGTACATAATGTACTCTGAGGTACATACTGTTATATAGACTGTACTATGAGCTATAGACTGTACTATGAGGTACATACTGTACTATAGATTGTACTCTGAGGTACATACTGTACTCTGAGGTACATACTGTACTATAGATTGTACTCTGAGGTACATATTGTACTATAGACTGTACTATGAGGTACATACTGTACTCTGAGGTACATACTGTACTATAGACTGTACTCCGAGGTACATACTGTACTATAGACTGTACTCTGAGGTACATATTGTACTATAGACTGTACTATGAGGTACATACTGTACTCTGAGGTACATACTGTTCTATAGACTGTACTCTGAGGTACATACTGTTCTATAGACTGTACTATGAGGTACATACTGTACTATAGACTGTACTCTGAGGTACATACTGTTCTATAGACTGTACTATGAGGTACATACTGTACTATAGACTGTACTATGAGGTACATACTGTACTCTGAGGTACATACTGTTCTATAGACTGTACTATGAGGTACATACTGTACTCTGAGGTACATACTGTTCTATAGACTGTACTCTGAGGTACATACTGTTCTATAGACTGTACTATGAGGTACATACTGTACTCTGAGGTACATACTGTTCTATAGACTGTACTCTGAGGTACATACTGTTCTATAGACTGTACTATGAGGTACATACTGTACAATACAAGGACACAATCACTGCAGTTAAAAAGTCACTTGTGGTTAAACATACAAGCACTTGTTCCAATGTTTCCAGAAATGGGAACAATCCCTCGTGTCACTCTGTTGCCTCAGTTAAGGCTTTTATAATGACCTTTTGAGTCATTTAATCGACATTTAAATTTGTATATAAAATTCCTCAACACAGCATGGAAAGTGGGAACATTACGAGTCACAAACATCTGACTTGCACTTGTCCATCTGGGAAGCTTGAGCAAGATTCTGAAAGCATCATTAAATGCCACCTAAATCTTTTTCATTGTTGCCTCACTATAACAGGTGGGCTGTAGAGACGAGTACAGTTGGAACATCTTCTGTACACATATGAAATCGTCATCATCATATCTGACTTTCTGCACCACATTTAGCTCCTGGTCTCCCAAAAAGAATGAAGGAAAATGTAGCTTCTGATGCTCCTTGGTTTTAGCTATCATGATAACACTCTTTAGAGTTGAACTTGATATCATAGTGCACCCCATACCTTGAGACTCTGTGAACCACCGCTATAAGGAGACCACTGAGTCGTCAGCGTAGATCAGATGGTTAATGAGACTTTTCCCCACCATACATCCTGTCTTGCACTCTTAACTCTTTAGAAAGGTTCATATATAGATTAAAAAGAGCAGGTGACGGTATTCCACCCCATTGGTCACTAGGAAAGGTGCAGATACACTCAACCCCCCTCCTCTCTACCTCCTTCTGTTGGATTGGAGTTCCATTCATACATTGTCATATTCATGTAATGTGTTTATGTAACTCTGTAACTCTGTTCATCTGGTCACATGACATCTATTCTTCTGTCCATCCGGGGAGAGGGATCCTCCTCTGTTGCTCTCCTGAAGGTTTCTTCACTTTTTTCCCTGTCAAAGGTTATTTTTGGGGAGTTTTTCCTGATCTGATGTGAGGTCAAAGGTCAGGGATGTCGTATGTGTACAGATTGTAAAGCCCTCTCAGGGGAGTTTGTGATATTGGGCTATAGAAAATAAACTAAAATTGAAACTCTTACCCCATCTAGCTCGCATGGTTTGACGTGAATACCAAAAGTGCAAAATCCTAATCAAATATGGAGGGACCCCTCGCTCTTTGATAAACAATTTGGAATGATTAATTCGATAAAGCTTTAGATGCATCCAGGAAACACAAATATTGTGGTGTTATGTCTCCTGTACTTACAACTTCTTTCAGTGTTATATTATATATTATAAGTATAAGTATTATAAGCCTGTGCTATGTTTACTTTTAAAATCAAATTGATTATCAGTGGTTGTGATGTAATCTTGAAGCCTATCTAAGAGGATTCGTTTTAATACTTTAGAAAGTATACCGGCCAAAGAATTGGTCGTTATTTTCAATGCTGGATATTTTGCCGGTTTCATTTTTTCTTTTCATACTGTACTATAGACTGTACTCAGAGGTAAATACTGTACTACATAAAGCCTCCACATGAATGCAGCAGTAATATTAATCCAGAAATATCATAATAGGAAAAGATTTACTGATCGATCAATATTTCTACTACTGATTGATTGATGTTTCAGAGATGTCGTCTGGACTCCTGGAGCCTCCTGCAGGAGGAGAACCGCTGTGTGTCTTCCTGCTGAGAGACCAAGGAGAGACCAAGGAGAGGAGGAGGGAGGTGGGCTGTCAGTGGGAGAGTCCGGAGGAGGACCGGAGGGAGGTGGGCTGTCAGAGCGACCTGGCAGAGAGGAGGGATGCTGCGGTCCAGGTGGACCTGACTCAGCAGCTCAGCTGGAGACACACAGGTGGGACTCCACTGGGAGTCTGTATTTAAAGACTTTATTCTGGATTTAAAGACTATTCCTTATTTAAATACTTTATTCTGGATTTAAAGACTATTCCTTATTTAAAGACTTTATTCTGGATTTAAAGACTATTCCTTATTTAAAGACTTTATTCTGGATTTAAAGACTATTCTGGATTTAAAGACTATTCTGGATTTAAAGACTTTATTCTGGATTTAAAGACTATTCCTTATTTAAAGACTTTATTCTGGATTTAAAGACTATTCCTTATTTAAAGACTTTATTCTGGATTTAAAGACTATTCCTTATTTAAAGACTTTATTCTGGATTTAAAGACTATTCTGGATTTAAAGACTTTATTCTGGATTTAAAGACTATTCTGATTTAAAGACTTTATTCTGGATTTAAAGACTATTCTGGATTTAAAGACTTTATTCTATATTTAAAGACTATTCCTTATTTAAAGACTTTATTCTGGATTTAAAGACTATTCTGGATTTAAAGACTATTCTGGATTTAAAGACTTTATTCTGGATTTAAAGACTATTCTGATTTAAAGACTTTATTCTGGATTTAAATACTTTATTCTGGATTTAAAGACTATTCCTTATTTAAAGACTTTATTCCTTATTTAAAGACTTTATTCCTTATTTAAAGACTTTATTCTGGATTTAAATACTTTAGTCTGTATTTAAATACTTTAGTCTGTATTTAAAGATTTTAGTCTGGATTTATAGACTAGATGAGTGATGGTTCAGTTCTCCAGATGTTAAAACTTTCTGTCTGCAGGTTCGTCTGCAATGCTGCTGCAGTGTTTTGCAGTCAGACCTGATGGACCAGACGGTGGCGCTCTGCTGCAGCACTGCACCACCAACCGAACCAGAACCAGAACCAGAACTAGATCCAGAACCAGACCCATCAAACTCACCCAGTCCAGGTCCAGGACCCAGAGGAGGCCGCCACCACAGACGTCTAACGCCGTCATACAAGGTCCATCTCAACGACACTACCGCCGTTTGTCACCTGTTATTGACATCCAACAGGAAGAGCAGGAGGAGCAGGAGGAGCAGGAGGAGGAGGAGGAAGAGCAGGAGGAAGAGGAGGAGGAGGAGGACACAGGTGATCCCACCTGGACTCCACCTGAGGGAGGTGAGTGAGGAAAAAAACCAAAGTAATGAAGTCCATAAAGTACCGTCTGTCTTCATTTATCATCAAATATCAGACTTCAAAATATAATTTGATTTAGTATAAATACAAATTTTGGTTTTATAGACAGAATATTTATAATTCTAATTTTTAAATGATTTATTTCATAAAAATAAATGAATTAAACATATATATTCAATTCAGTTTATTTTGTATAGCCCAATATCACAAACTCCCCTCAGAGGGCTTTACAATCTGTACACATACGACATCCCTGACCTTTGACCTCACATCGGATCAGGAAAAACTCCCCAATATGATATATATATTTTCAATAATTTCATTTTGACATTTACACTGAGATTTAATATTTGTGTGCAATTTTATTTAATAGAAACATTTATTTAGTAGAGAAAATCTATTTTTTTTAATATATATATATATATATATATATATATATATATCTTTTAAAATATATATTAATATATATATATATATTAATTTGTGTAGTTTGTGGGTAAATGATTATTGAATTATGTCTTTATACATTTAAAGACTCTTTGCACATCAGTGTCATAATAAAGTTTCATTATGAAGTATTAACTCTCTCTTTCCCCCCTCCCCCTCCAGCTGTGAACCCTCGCCCGTCTGCCTCGGCTCTGGAGGAGATCCAGCTGGACTCAGACTCCCAGCATGCACCTCTCTGCGCAGTGAAGCTGGAGCTCGACAGCACCGTGTGTGACATTTGCGGTAAAGTGATGAAGAACAAGTCGAGTCTGGCCCGACACTCCTTCATCCACACGGGGAAGAAGCCGTTCGCCTGCCACCTGTGTGACCTCCGCTTCAACCGCCGCGACAACCTGCAGCACCACCTGACGCGGCTGCACCCGAACGGCGTGGCCAAGCTGGAGAAGCAGCGCGAGGTGCCGGCCTGGCTGTGCGCGGTCTGCGGCAAAACCTTCAGCTGCAGGTCCAGGCTGAAGACGCACGAGGTCATCCACTCGGGGGTCAAACCTCACCGCTGTGACCTCTGTTCCAAAGCCTACATGAGGACCAACGACCTCGAGCACCACAAGAAGATCGCCCACGTCCACGGCGCCGGCGAGCCGCACCAGCCGAGCTCGCTGCTCTGCGACCTCTGCGGCAAAGAGTTCAAATGCCGCTCGCAGCTGGCGGTCCACTTCCAGACGCACACCGGAGAGCGGCCGCACCTCTGCGACATCTGCGGACGCAAGTTCGGCCGCCAGTACCAGCTCAAA